>NC_080686.1:2145308-2448338 GCF_030445035.2 Dasypus novemcinctus | reverse complement strand
GTTCAGGCTTTCCTATTTCTCCAAAATCGCCTTCCCTCTGTCAGTTACTTTCCTCTTACCAAATCCTATTGCTCAATCAGAAACCTTCTCATAAGACACCCCCACCTAACAACTCTTCTGACTTTGATCCATCTAAACATGCTCCCCCACACTGTATCATCTGTCAGAATCCCCTTTTGAGCTTCTGACCTCACCTGACTCAGGCTTTACACCTCTGTCCCCTCCCTTTACTTCTATCTCCTTTTCTCCCCCTCCTACTCATTCCCATGGAATGCCTCCCTCTATTCCACAAACTGAGCCACTTTTGGCTGCCCTACTTCCCCTTAGGGGAGTGGCAGGAGCTGAAGGAATCATCTGAGTACATGTTCCTTTCTCACTCTCAGATCTTAGTCAGATGGAAGAATAATTAGACTCATTTTCAGAAAATCCTGCTACATGCATTAAAGAATTCCAATACCTCACTCACTCCTATGATCTCACATATCTGGATGTCTATGTCATAATAACTTCTACCACCCCTGAGGGAAAAAGCAACTGCCTTTGCTGATTCCCTACACACACAGGACCCTCACCAACATGCCCCTGGCACTGATACAGTTTCTGCAGCCTCCCCTCCATGTGAATATCAGACAGGCTCTAGAGATTTAGAACATATGGCACACTTTCTAACCTGCATAATAGAAGGCATGAAAAAGGCAGCCCTCAAAGCAGTAAATTATGACAAGATCAAATAAATTTCCCAAAAAACAGATGAAAACTCTGCTGCCTTTATGAATAGATTAACTGAACACTCCTTAAATATACTAATTTAGACCCAGATTCTGAATCTGGATGACTATTTATATACTCTCTTTATCACTCAGGCATACCCAGATATCATAAAAAAATAACTGCAGAAATTAGTAGAAAAGGGCCCTCAAACCCCTCAGAAAGACCCAATTAAAGCAGTCTTCAAGGTCTTTAACAATAGAGAGGAGAAAGCCAAACTAGAAAAAACATGAAGAGATCAAGCTAAAGCCTCTCTCCTTACTGCTACCTTCGGAGTTGATTCCCCCAAACCCCATCCCTCTTCTTCCCTGCAGCCACCACCCAGGCCTGCTTTAAGAGTAGGAAGAAAGGACACTGGGCACATGCATGCCCTAATCCAAGACCCCCACCAGGGCCTTGTTCAGTGTGCCAACATAAAGGCCACTGGAAGTCAGACTGTTCTGGAAACTCTCCATCATGCCTTATTAGCCTAGAACTTAAATCATCTTCCCTTCCTGACCTACTCAGAATAACAGCAGAAGACTGATGGATCCCAGGTTCAGACAGGTCCCACATCTCCACTAGTAAGTCTGAACCCGGGGTTATCATCAAGGTTAGAGGTAAGCCATCTCCTTTTTAATTGACACAGGGGCTAGTATTCAGTCCTTTCAGAACATTCATAACTTTTAACATCTTCCTCAATCTCTATTGTGGGAGTCCATGGTATTCCTTCCTTTCCCTTAATTACACCCACCCTTCCTTGCACTATAGAAAACAACACATTCTCACACCAATTCCTAGTTATACTATCATGCCCCTCCCCACTCTTAAAATGAGACAGCCTATCCAAACTGCACTCCTCTATCTCCTTTTCACTACCCTCCCCTCAAGCTAACTTCCTTCTCCTTTTGTTCCCAGCCCCAGCCTTAACTCCTACTTCTCCTACAAACATCCCTCCTATCTTACAACAGGAAGTAAACCACTAAGTCTGAAACACTGACCCTCTCTCAATAGCCTCACAACTTTCCCCTGTAAAAATCACTCTAAAAGACCGCTCTTCTTTCATAACCATTCCCCAATAACCTCTCTCCTTTAGTGCCAAGCGTGAACTTAAACCCACCATTGACAAACTTTGTGCTGTAGAGCTGTTCTGCCCCACCAACTCTCCACTCAATATACCTACCCTAGCTGTTAAAAAACCTAATGGCAGTTATCATCTAGTACAAGACCTATGAGATATCAACCAGGCAACCCAGCCTATGGCCCCTATGGTCCCAAAACCCTATAGCCTTTTTTTTTTCCTTTTTCTTTATTCTCCTTTAAATGTTACATTCAAAAAATATGAGGTCCCCATATACCCCACACCCCTCCCACATCAACAACCTCTTCCATCACTGTGGCACATCCGCTGCACCTGGTGAATACATTCTGGAGCACCACTGGACCACATGGACAGTGGTCCACATTGTAGTCCACACTCTCCCCCAGTCCACCCAGTGGGCCATGACAGGACACACAACATCCAGCATCCATCCCTGCAGCACCACCTAGGACAACTCCAAATCCTGAAAATGCCCCCACACCATATCTCTTCTTCCATCTCCCTTAATACATAGCCCACCCCAAACCACACATGGCACAGTAACAGACCTCACAGATGCCTTTTTCACAATCCCCCTAGATGAAAACTCTCAAAACATCTTTGCTTTTACATGGACAGACCCAGATAACCCCACTAATAATAATTTTTCTCCTTCTTATGTGTGGCCCTTGTCACCTATAGCTTCTCTTCTGATTCATCCAAGTTGTTAAAAAACAACCCAATAATATGTAAATGAAACCTACCTTTTATAACCACCTCAGAATGCAAAATGCCCATTCTCAGCTGGGCTGCATGAGAAGGAAACACTCTTTGTCTCCTCATAGCAGGAAGCAGCCAGAATGAGTTAATGCCCCCTTTCCTCCACCCTTCCCATAGGAGCCTGGTTGTACACTCTCAGACCTACTTTATTTTTTATTATTATAATTATAATACAATAATATTATATAATTATGTGATATTATATAATTATGTTATATAATATATATAATTATACTATATTACACTATAATAATAATATAATATTATTATCATAATCAAAACCCAGGAATGACAGGACTAGGCCCCATCCCTAACCCCTAAATATGTGTATGTGTGTGTGTGTATAAAACAGCCACAACTTGCAGAAGCTGCAAGTTTATTAACCTTTGTAGAAGGGTTGCCAGCTGTTTACTCAGAAGGAGCCACATTCCATGACACAGAACAGCCCCCGTCCAGAGCCTACATGTCCAGATACAATTCATTTACTCACAAGAATAGACAAAGGAGCAAAAAGACCCCACCAACCCCTCCCACATCCCTAGAATTCACTGCCTCTAGTCCACCACCACCTAGCCATCCCTATAGGCCTTCAGGTCTTACCTAAACCCAAACCCACCCCCACTAACTAAACATGTTCTCACCTACAGATGTACTGTATAAATTCATAACTGCCTCAGCCAGAAGTGGGCTAAAGTTTCTCTTCAGATCCCCACCATGCTGGCGCGGGGGCTAAAGTTTATTCTTCAGACCCCTCTATTGCGAGAGTGTCCCAATAAATCCTTGCCTGCAATTGCTGGTCTCTGCATCCCAATTGTCTTACCCCAACATCTAACAAGCAGGCAAAAGACTCTACGAGCAGCATCTATGCCTTAAATGAGCAATCTTATTTTTGCCATATGGATTTATTTTATTTTAAAAGAAACTTTAGATTACATAAATGTTACATAAAAAATATAGAGGATTCTGATGTGTCTCACCCCCTTCCCCTCTCACACTTTCCCACATTAACAACATCTTTTATTAGTGTGATATATTTGTTACAACTGATGAACACATATTGAAGCATTGCTACTAACTGTGACTGTAGTTTACATTAGTTTACACTCAGCCCCACGCAATTTTATATTATATATTAGGACAAAACGTATAATGGTCTGTATCCATCATTGCAATGTTATGCAGGACAATTCCAATGTCCTGAAAATGCACCCATGTTATACCTAATCTTCTATCTATTACCAGAACCTCTGATGGCCACTACCTTTTTATCAATGACAAAATTTATTCCATTGCTAGAATAACAATAAGTCTATAGTAGAATAATAGGAAGTCTACTTAGTCAAATGTTCATTCCCCAATCTTGAGATTTTGGGATGGTGATGCCCACAGTGCCTGTAATTGAGAGGGAGCTTATTTATGCTCTATGGATTTTAAATGCCATCCCCCCTGATCACCACTACCACATTTCTGAATTTATCTTTTAATTACAGAATTTGCCACAGAAATTTCTCACTTTAAATCTTCTAAATAATAATTCTAGTAAAATTACAATTCCACATTGTGACAAATGGAAAAAGAAGAGTTCCTCAAGTTTCAATTTGTTTTCCAATCAACCCCTTCCCCAGGAAGCTTGGATACTAGCGTTTTAACATAGCACAAAGAATGGACTCGATGGCATTTGTGAAACGACCCACCAAAGTCAACAATTTACTGCCAAGGTATGGAAATGCTGAGGAGTGGCCCCAGGGATGCCATCCTAAAAGACTTCCCTGGTTTGATGGGTAATCCAAGGCACAGTATTCATTGATTTTCTTCCCACAAAGTATAGTTTGAGAGCTTGATAACTAGCCCTACTTATGTTTGGTTGAATAATTCTCTTCAAGGTCCACTGATGAAAGAATCCTGACACTAGCTTTTAAAGAGTTCCCAAGAGGAGCAGATGAATCTCAAGTGGCTGAGCACTTGCTTCCCATGTATGAGGTACTGGGTTCAATCCCTAGTACTTCCTTGCCCCTAGTGCTTCCAGAGTCCATTTCAGAGGGGTCCTTTCCATTTAGACATGGCCCTTCTTGAGGAGCTGCTGATGTGGATCCAGCCAGTGGCAGTTTCTCTGCTGCTAGAACCTTTGCCATCTGCTATCCAACCTGCCACTGGGCCGACTGGCTGTGCCCTGGGTCATGGGTGAAGCTGTGTCCCAGTCCCCAGACTCTTGTTGGATACATGTGGGTGAGATGGGTTGAGTGAGTGGCACAAGCGGAAGGAATGATAGGCTGTCAGCATCACACAGCCCAGGTCCCCAACCTCCACTGTCATGGGCATATGCCCGCACTCTGCCTCCTACAATAGTAATTTTGAACTGAATTTACCTTTGCTTATGGTTATTTTAGCACTTGCCTGACCCTTGGGTGTACTTATTCACCATTGTGATGGTAACTACACTCGTCTTCCCTCTTTGTAGCCATGACAACTTCTGTCCTGCCCGTAGCAAGAATCCTAAAAGCAGTAGGTCATGAGAAAGAAATCAGTTTTCCTTGAGATTTCAATGACTTCAGTGAGTATATACTGGAATTAGTGTTGCCCACCCAAAGTCTGTCAAAGACAAAATGGGAAATAAGTAGAGTTCTGAAGTAAAGGAAAATGTTGTAGATAGTATTTTAAAACATAGGAAACAATTTGGTTATAAGCCAATAACTAAAAAGAATGAAGATTTGTGCAAAACTGGTCATGGTGCAGATTAATTAGAAATAGCTTGCAAAGAGATCTGTTGAATAAAATGTTATTTTACAGTTAAACTTATTTTGTAAGAGAATGAAAACTAAAGTAACATTAGTGAGTTGTGTGTTTGTGCTAACTCTATAAGTGTATCTACCTAATGCTCAGTGTATATTTTCATATATCAGAATGATAATATCAAATTAACAAATGAAAATTCTTAAAAGAATTCTATTCAAATTGTTAAAAAATAATAAGTGCTTATATAAGTGTTTCTATAACCAAATTAAAGACTCTAAGCATGATGGAAAGATCATATAGAAATTTGAATTTAGAAACTCCTGGGAAAGGGGAAAAGATTTTCCTCTTTGACCTACCCCGTCCTCAAGGCCTTCTCTTTTCAAGAATTATGGGAGAGGAACTAGGTTTGACAAGATAGGGAAATATAAATCTAGTTTTAAACTTTTATCTACTAGGTTGGGGAATTAAAAGTCATAATTTGTCCTGTAATTTCCCTATCTAAACCTTTTAACAGCCTTAAAATGAGAGTAATTAATAAGCCAATCATCAAATTTCAGTAAGTAAAGGAAAAAACCATTCAAGCTATGGAAAGATATTTTCTAAATTATGATTAAAACAAGTTAAGTGGGAAGAAGGCAATGGACTAACAGACATAGCTGAATACTCTCCAAAAACAATGGAGAAATCCCCAAAATCTGTCTGGTTTGGGGTCAGCAGACTAGGACACTTTTACACAATTCCCAGGAGGGTGAGGGACAGAGAGAGGAGAAGAAAATATGACAAACTTGTATTACCAAGGCCCTGTGGTTGTCAGGAATGGCTCTCTTACTCCATCCCAAGATATTAAGCTTGGGTGAAACACCTGGATCACTGCAGCCAACCAAGAGAGGACAGACATCTTCCTGTCAGCTGTTTCAAGGAAAAAGTGAGTTGAGGCCAGGGTGCTTTTCTTCAGTGAATTTAGCCAGCAGAGCCAACTTTCAAGTTCCAATCTGGAGATTCAACACAAGAACACAGGAAAGCTGAGAACGAAACACTTCTGTGGAAAGGTGTGCTTACTAAGAACTATCTGCTGGTCAGTCTGGAAATTGCATGGACAAAAATGGTTGATACTCTCTCCATCCAAATCCTGGGAGAAAATCTGTACCCCACTAGTGAGTCCCTGGCCCAATTTCCAGTCCCTGGGAAATTTCAAAGACAGAATAAATTGAACCAAATATCAAAGATGAGCTCTGAAAAAAATAGGCAAGAGAGAGAAATTGGCCATAAGAGTAAACTCACCAACAAATTCAGATGCCTAGAAATTAGCAAAAAAATTACAAGCTACCTTGGAAACGGAAAGAGATGGTCAGCCAAAAGAACAAACCAAATATCCTGAAGAGATACAGAATTTAAGGCAATTAATCAGTGCTAATAACAAAACTGTCCTAAATTACTTCAAAGAATTTAAAGAAAATATGTCTTGGGGCAGATGTGGCTCAAGCAATTGGTGCCCATCTCTTGGTCCCTATCTCCCACATTGGAAGACCAGGGTTTAGTTCCAGTGCTTCTTAAAGAGGAAGAACATATGCCACAACAAGCAGATGCCACAACCAATAGATGCCGCAACCAGCAGACAATGCAACCATTGCAATGAGCAATGAGCAAACACTGCAACCAGCAGATGATGCAACCAAGAGGGAGCAGAGTGGCTCAAGCAGTTTGGCACTTGCTTCCCACATGGGTTCAGATCTGATGCCTCCTAAATAAGATGAACAGACAACAAGCAGACAGATGAGAGGGTCTTCTTGCAGAGGGAATAAAAATAAACAACAAAAAAAAATGACTAAAGCAATAAAGATTTTAAGAAAACACAGGAAGAGCATAAAAAACAATTTGAAACCCTGCAAAGTAAAGTTAACAGACCTTATAGGAATGAAAGACATGATAGATGACATAAAAAATATATTAAGAGGCACATAAGAACAGATCTGAATTGCTTGAGGACAGTATTAGTGACTTCAAAGACAGAACATCTGAACAGAATGGGAAAAATGAAACATAGACTCAGGGAATTGAATGACAACATTAAAGACAAAACATTCACATTATTGCTGTCTCAGAAGGAAAAGAGATGGAAAAGGGGCAGAAAGAATATTTGAGGAAATAATGAATGAAAACTTCCCAACCCTTATGAAGACATAAATATCAATATCCAAGAAGGACAATGTACCCTAAACAGAATAAATCTAAATATACCTACTCTGAGACATCTATTACTCAGAACAACAAATATCAGAGATACAGAGAGATTCTGAAAGCAGTGAGAGAAAAGCAATGGGACCTCAATAAGTTTAAGTGCCAACCTCACATCAGGAACCAGGGAGGTGAAGAAAATGGTATGATGTACTTAATGTAATGAAAGAGAAAAGCCACAAGTCAAGAATTCTGTTTCTGGAAAAGGTGTCCTTCAAAAATGGGGTGAGTTCAAAGTCTTCACAGACAAACAAAAATAGATAGAATATGTTACCAAAAGATCAGATTTACAAGAGATACTAAAAGGGAAATGACAAGGGCAAGAAAAGTGGAGAAGAGTTTAGAAATGAAGATTATTAGGAAGGTAAACTACAGGATAAGAAGACAGACAATAGGACAGTATGACAACAGAGAACTGAAGGACAAAATGAAGTAAGAAAATAATGTCTTTACAGTACTAAAACTGAATGGTAATAGATTAAACTCACCAATCAAAAGACATAGACTGATAGAATGGAAAAAACAATGGGTCATCTATATGTTGTCTATAAGAGATATTTAGTATCTCTTGTAAATTTGGTCTTGTGGTAACTTAACACATTTGGCATTATGGCCTGCTCCAACAGAGAGGCAGCATGTATCATATTGCAAACTTGGAGCTTAGATCTATTAACTGCAGTCAGATAGGAACTTATGCATTTATTAGTGCATTGATTAATATTAAGTGCTATACCTCTATGCCTGATGTATATGATACTATATCTTCTATTCTAGATAATATGCAGAGGGATATTGAACATGTTAAAATTCCTGGGGGCCTTAATTTATTTTCAAAGTAGTTACAGAAGGTGACTATAAGATAAAGGAATGGCTATCTTAAGTCCTGTCTTTATTTTACTTGCCATATTCTTGTGTTGCCGTTGCCTTTATTCTCTTCGTGAGTTTGTGTCTAGGCCAGTGCCTCTCCTCATCCCTCCCTTAGGTGTCCTAGGTATAATCATCACTGTGGGAACAGGGGTTGGCAATTTATATCATTCCCAGCAGGTCTACCACAATCTCTCCCTTTAGTTAATCAACAGCATAAAAGAACTCAAAGAATGCTATTTCCCACCAACTTTGAGAGCATTGCAGCCTCTGGAGGCACCTGATTTTTCTTACTCTTAAGGTCTAGAAAGTCATGGCTGGCCCCCTTTTTGGGCCTGCTTACAACCATCTTCTTTATCCTTTTAGTAGGACCATGTATCTTAAATTCTGTTGATTTCTTCCAGAATCAGTGCTCTCCAGAACAAGATACTAATCATGTGGGGATTCCATCCAATTCCAACTAGAATGTTGGATCCATCTGCCCTCAAACTCAATTGAATAGCCAGCGGGTTTTACACTCTGTCATGCAGGGCCTACTCCATCTAACCAGCAGGAAAGAGCTACAGAAGAATGACCACTGCCCTTAAAAATATAGGCGTAAACACTCTGATGGGGGAGTTGAGACAGATTTGTATAAGGAAAAGGGAAAATGAGTCATAGCTGGTTCCTAGAAGAGAACATGACAATGAGACCCCACCCAGATATCCCCTGAGGGGAAAGCAGCTACTAAAACAAATCTAGAAAGACCCCACTAAGGACCTGGTCTTGAGGGCCCATTTGGAACTCTTTCCAGGTCAAAGGGAAGCCCTGGATAATTCCAAACAAAAAGCCTCACCACTGGTCCCCTGAAGGCTAACGGGTGGGGCAACCAATCGAAGGGCAAACAGCTGAGCCCCTCCCGAACATTAGGAAGGCAGAGGAAGAAAGGACTTGAAAAAACCTAACCTGGGACCCTAGATGCACATCTCATCCTGTAGTATGCCCAAAACCACATCTGCAGTTGCATACTGCTTTTTTCTTTTCCTGTTTCTTAAACCCTTTACTCCCTTGCTTACATTATGGCATGTCCTTAAATTCTTTTACGTGACATAACCCAGAACATATAAGCACAGAACCTAGAGTGTTCTCCTAACAGTATTATCCTCCAGAATGATAACCAAATCAGAAAATTTAACTCCATGATAGAAATAGTAGATATACAATTGGGGGGAAATTATAGCATGTATAGAATAAAATGCATGTGTAAACTACCAAGCACCTTAGAGTAGACAAAATTTCTGCAGGAAAGCTCATATTCATGTTTAGTTAGATATTAACCAGATCTTTTACTTCTCCTTTGTGAATAAAAATGTATGATGTAAATAAGTAATGCTTTACTCATTCTTTTATCCTTTTACCATGAGACTTAGAGGCACCAGGCATGATATGCATCTTGAGATTAACCAGAGCATAACACTAGAGAAAATCTCCAGACCATTCCAGAGATCCCATCTCAATGATTAAATTTCTTTGTTACAAAACTGTATAAAAGCTGTAAGAAATCTCTTCAATGGGAAGGTAGATTTGAGATTGGTTAGATATCCTGTCCTTGGATGGCCAATAAAGCCATGCTTCCTTCCTAGCTTAGTTCTGTATGTCTATTCTACTGTGCCAAGTGTCAAGCTCACAGACAATTCTGGTCACCTTCATTTCCAGAAATATTCTACAGGGAAGTGATAATCCCTCTTTTTTCATAAATGGGAATATTTTGGAGGTCAGCTCTGAACTAGGCCTGTTCAAGGGCATAGAGTCATACTAGCAACTAAAACAGTCTGGCCCTTTGTGGTTTAAGAACCACTTTAGAAGAGACAATTTAAAGGAAATAATGCAAGGTTACTTTGCACACATAATCTGGATTTATTTCATTTTTGTATAGAAAATTTCCCATAGAAATATCAATATTTTGAGTGAAGACTAGCCCTAAAGTTTCTTTACTGAGCCAGTGTGTGACAGGTTTGGATTATTCAGTCAGGTTTGGATTCTTAAAGAAGAGCAAGATTTTCAAAAGATGATGAGTCCATTTAAATTACTGATGAGATAACAGGGAATCTCAGTGCAGAACATATGTTCAGGTCTGGAATTCAGATATGATAGTTATACTAGAAAGTGTTATAAACAGTTGATAAATAAGTTCAAAGTCATGGAAGATTTGGCCTAGGTGGAAAGAAGAAAAGGAAGAGCTTGGACTTTCTGAGGAATTTCAACATTTAATGTTTCAGAAACATCTTGAAAAAATGTAGAAAGTGGGACAAGAAACAATCCAAGAGAGTGTTGTGGCCTAGGATACAAGGACAGAAATAGATGATAGGAAATAAAAAAAAATTGATGAGGAATCTTGTAAAGTGAAGAAGATTCACTGAGATGGAGGTAAGGAGTCTCTCAAAGGTAGTGGATGTTAAGTGGAGGAGGTGTAAGTCACATCAGAGTGAACGGGAGTGAGCAGGAGGTGAGGATAAATTCACTTATTTCTGCTTATTGAAAAAGGTTGGCCTCAACTGGCAAGAGAACTGAATAGCAAGGGAAGTAAAAATCACATACCAGTAACATTTTAATATTTTAATACAGTATTTTGGTAGAATTAATGTATGAAAATTGACAGTATTTATAAATAGTAATGGGGGAAGAGCAGGTCATATCTCACAGTTTGGAGAACACCACAGAATCTAAAAAATAAGAGGTATTCTTGAAGTCAACTTAATCTGAGGCAAGTTCCACAGAAAAGCCACACTTTTTTCTTCTCTCAGAGTTCTGCACTGTTCAGCTTCTTTTTTATATGGGAAAATGCAACCTCTATTTGTATTCCCTATAAAGAGAAAATCTTTTTTTTTTCTTTTCTTTTATTTCCAGGGGAGAGCGCGAACATAGTCCCTCACTACCACAAATTATGCAGTGGATTTCCCACATTTGGGGAAATCACAGGGGTCAGCACATCCGGAGTGCAATGGATAAGCCTTGCCCTGGGAAAACCACCTTCGTGATCATGGTATCTCCCCTGACAGGTTGATTCCAGGGAGCAAACACTGATTTCACAGATACTGACCGGGTTTCATTCAATGAGATGCATTCTGTTCACCTTGTTTGGACTTAAAATATAATTAAAAACTAAAATCCTCTTATATTGGAAAATTAAGACATAAGGCCATTGAGAAGGATGAGTGAAAGTCTACTTTATTAATTAATTCAGTAAATATTTTACAGTTCATTTATCATGATAAGAAATATTAAATCCTGATAAACAACTGTCCATTATACTGTCAATATACTGCTTCTATATGGACAGTATTTGAATTCCCTGGAAGAAGTAAGTCTGGGAATAAAATAAAGTGGAAGGGGAAGCAGATGTGGCTCAAGTGATTGGGCTTGCAGCTACCATATAGGAAGTCCAGGGTTCAATTCCCAGGGCCTCCTGGTGGAGGCAAACTGGCCCATGTGGTGAGCTAGCCCATGCGGGATGCTGGCCTGTGCAGAGTGCTGGCCCATGTAGAGTGCTGGCCCATGCAGCAGTACTGGCCTGCACAGGAGTGCTGGCTGATGCAGGAGTGTGGCCTCATGGAGTGCTGTCCCAAATAAGAGAGCTGGCAGAGTAAGATGACACAGTGAAAAGAGACACAGAGGAGAGACAATAAGAGATGCAGCAGACAAGGGAGCTGAGGTGGTACAAGAGATTGAGTGCCTCTCTCCAATTCCAGAGTGTCCCAGGATCAGTTCCCAGTGCCATCTAAAGAGAAGACAAGTAGACACAGAAGAACACACAGCAAATGGACACAGAGAGCAGACAATGAGGAGAAAAAGAAATAAAGTTAAAAAAAATAAAATAGAAGATGAAGAAATATGAAAACTTGTGATTGACATTAATGTGATAAAAATGAAAAGTCTAGTGAGATGGGGCATGGAAGAAGTGTTAGAGCACAGGCCACAGGGTCCTTAGGACATTTTCCTCTAACTCTCGTAAGATAAAATAAATAGTTGGTTTTCTAATTTTGTTTTTGTAGGGCAAACTTATAATGTAAATACCTACCACAGAGGACTATGCAAGTTTATGGTTTTCTTACTAATACTTTGAATTAATATTTGAATGGAATTGAAGGATTTCACTTTTATTAATTTCCTAATTTTAGTAGATTGTTAAAACATGAATATGGTTGCAAATATCACTAGAACAATTGTGAGACATATAAACCTATTATTAGATACATATGAAAATACATTTCCGTTTATTAAAAATATGCTATTGTGCTTATGGCTATTTGCACATTTAATATAGAAGTTTCCCATATTGTATCATGTACTCTAAGGCAAAAAATCTCAAATGCCTCTGCACACTGAAATCTCCTAGGAATTTAAGTTTTAATGTTTGTGACCTAGAATTAGAAATCCCAATTTTTCCCATGTGTGGCCTGGATATTGAGCATTTGAAAACTCCAGGTATGATTCCTATAGAAATCAAAGTTTAAGAACAATTTCTCAAAGAAACAAATTCTCTGTGACCCAAACAGGGCCTTGGTTCTCATAGTAATGGACCTACAGCATTATCACGTCTGTGAGCTCATTAGAAAAGCAGAAGCAAAGGCCCCATCACAAACCAATGAAATCAGGATCAACATTTTAACAAGATTCCAGGGGTTTCAGAAATACAGAACAATATTCAGCAGTGGTACCCAATTCACTTCAAACTTCCATGTCACCTTTTATAAAAACTGCCTCATAATAAGGATACCACCACTGCCTCATCCCTTTCATATCAAATGAATCTCTGGTGAAGAGAGAAAATTTGACTTTTTTTTTTTTTTTTTTAATTTTTTAATTTTTTATTGACTTTGTAATAATATTACATTAAAAATATATATGTGAGGTCCCATTCAACCCCACCCCCCCCACCCCCCCTCTCCCCCCCCCCAACAACACTCGTTCCCATCATCATGACACATCCATTGGATTTGGTAAGTACATCTTTGGGCACCTCTGCACCTCATATACATTGGTTCACATCATGGCCCATACTCTCCTCTATTCCATCATGTAGGCCCTGTGAGGATTTACAATGTCCGGTGATTACCTCTGAAGCACCATCCAGGGCAGCTCCATGTCCCGAAGACGCCTCCACCTCTCATCTCTTCCTGCCTTTCCCCATACCCTTTGTCCATTATGTCCACTTTTCCCAATCCAATGCCACCTCTTCTATGTGGACACTGGATTGGTTGTGTCCATTGCACCTTTATGTCAAGAGGAGGCTCAGATTCCACCTGGATGCTGGATGCAATCCTCCCATTTTCAGTTGTAATCACTCTAGGCTCCATGGTGTGGTGGTTGTCCTTCTTCACCTCCATCTTAGCTGAGTGTGGTAAGTCCAATAAATCAGATTGTAGGTGCTGGAGTCTGTTGAGGCTCAGGATCTGGCTATCACATTGTCAGTCCAGAGATTCAAATCCCCTAAATATATCTTAAACCCCAACATTAACTGCACCTCCAGCACATTAGCATGAAAGTCTTATGAAGGGAGATCCCATCTGAGTCCAGATTCATCACACATAAACACCATTTCCAAAGAGGGGCCATCTGCCCTGGTAGTTAACCCCATCGGCCATGACCATAACTCCCATGGGTCTCTTTAGCCCTCAAAGGAACCAATATCTGGGGGTTGTATCTGCTTTATCTGTCTCTCTGACTCTGCTCAGTTGTGCATGAGGGCAAACCTTCTGCCAGCCTCCAGACTCTTTTTTAGAAACTCGTAGCCATATAAACTCATTTCTCCTTTCCATTTCCCCCTTACTTTAGGTCAAACAGCAGAAAATTTGACATTTTATAGAAAGATAATCCCAGGGATTTTGACTACACTATAATAATTCAGGTAACCTGACTCTAGTGCTAAGCTCCTAGCTTCCCAAAGCCTTTCCCCTGCTTTGCATTTTGGCTCAAAATAAAGTATACTTTGTTTAAAACATTGAATAATACAGCCAATCATAGGGTGATGGGAGTCCGTCCTATTTTCTTAAAGTTTGAGATTTAATGGTCTATATATGTTATCTCTTTTCATGTATATCTCCATGTTTCAATTACATGCATTCATTTTTAAATTTATTTTTCCCAACAAATACTTAACATTTCAATATTTTTGGCACTCTCACAGAAAACCTGCTAAGACTATCACTTTGAAAACAAATCACAATTTTAAATTAGTTCATTTTTTATATCCTTTTCCAAATATTATTTATTACTAACTTTAACTGTGTACAAATTTTTTTAGCAATATTTAGGTTTTTAAAGGTTGATTTTTTTTCTGGGTGTGGTACACTAATATACACTTTGTTGAATAATTGTGGAAATTATTCTATATATTTTTTTAAAGTAGTAAGGATTTTTATTGTCAAAACAAGAAGAGATTCAAGCCTATGAGAAGACGCATAAGTTACATAGGCCTGAGATGGAGTTCCTCATGCTAAGACCCATATCAGCAAACCAGTAACTAAGTTCCTGTTTCTAAGTGTTCCCTTCCCAGAACCTGAATCCTGAGAACAATCATGACTCAAAAGCATCTATTTTTCTTCTGTAACTTACCTCTAAGTCAAGGCTAAGCCAATTAAGGAAAACTACCATGTGTCAATCGATGTATTTATTTTCTTTAAGACTACTTTGTCCTGCCTATAGATGCTTTTTTTGCTCTCACCCTTCTGATCTCCCTTCTACTTTATGAACTGTATGTTGTCAATTCACGAATTGCTTTAAAAAGCTATGAGAGGGGGCAGATATAGTTCAAGTGGTTGAGTGCCTGCTTCCCACATATGAAGTCCTGGGTTTTATCCACAGTATCTCCTTAAAATTTTTTAAAAACAAGCAAACAACTGAAAAAAACAACTCAGGGGAGCCAGTGTAGCTCAGTGATTGAGCCCTGGCTTACCACATATGAGTCCTGGGCTCAATCCCCAACACCCATACCTGAAAAAACAAAATAAAATAAAAATAAAAACCTGTGGGATCCAAAAATATAATTACCTTTGGATTTTTTGAGTTTTTTTGTAGTTTTGCCTATGAGGACTGGATCCAAAAGTGACTGCTAATGGCTCTGAACACAATTAAAAAGACAGATGTGCCTGCTGAAGAGAGCAGATGTAGCTCGGTGGCTAAGTACCTGTTTCCCATGTACAAGGTACCAGGTTCAAGCTGTGGATCTCCTCTAAAAAAGGGTTTGCTCAATACTTTGTGTTCTCCTTTCTCCTCACCATCTCCAAGGTTTATGGAGAAGTCCCTCTCAGGTCTGAGCTATACCAATTTTATGTGTTTCTCTGATCTTGTCAGCTCTCTGTCCAAAGGTTAGTGGATTAATGTTGTTGATAAGAAAGTTAAAAATTTGAATCTCAGTCACTAGCCTTTTGATACAGACAGGTTTCATTTCTGTTACTATTGGATTCTTTCTCCTGTACACAAGGTAAGAAATGAAATTATGTAGATGGGATCCTCCTATTTATCTAAAAAGTTTGATTCTCTGTACTCTGGAACTATGACATATTACATTTTCAAAATTTATAGGGCTGGAAGCTGTTCCAAGCTAACAAAATGAAAAATCTCACCAAAGACAATCTGGAATTTCAGTGTCCATTTTGTCCAATTAGGCAAAATTACTCATCATTTCAGAAAAGGAGTTCCCAAACTAATCAGTTGAATGGAATGCCTACTTTGATTGGTACTGAGAATTTGCCACGATATGCCAGACTCAAAAATAATTTCATTAAAGGATTCCTTGCAAGAGGCAAATGAGAAATTGTAAGTGCATGGGATTTCTATGTTTTCTTTATTTCTGTTTTTATGTCAGACAAATAGCTAAATTATTCTTAATTGAAGTTAGAAGGTCTCCCTTTGTTTCAGTTATATGTTTGGTATATGATATTTCCCTTCCTCTGAATGGTATTACCAAATTTACCTATTACATTCCTTTAAAGAGCCCTATTCACGTTGGCTTAAAGAAAAAAAAAAGCACTTATGAACTAATACAACTACAATTTCAGAATTTAAAGAAAACAAACTCCTAACATTTCCAGTGAAAACAGTACTTATAGAATTAAATCCAAATTTTTGTAGAAAATTAATGTTCACATAATTCAGGATTACCCTAGGCAAACTAGTATTAACCAGTTAAAAATAGCTATCTTTAGATACACCTCCATGGAAAGTTGGTCTGATGAGAACCATCTGCTGGCCAGTCTATAAATTAAAAGAACAAAAACTGCTTAGGGTTCCAACTGTTCTCTAACCCATGGCAGAAAATCTGTATGCAATTAGTGAATCCCTGGCCCATTTTTGATAACTTAAGTTGGGCAACTTTAAAGATGTAGAATAAGTTGAACCAAATATCAAAGAAGAGCCATTGGAAAAAACAATAGGCAAGGGAAGCTGCTGTGGCTCAATCAGTTGGGCTCCCGTCTACCATTTGTGAGGCTCTGGGTCCATATCCCGGGGCCTCCTCGTGAAGGCAGGCTCGCCCGCACACTGTGGAGAGCTGCTGGTGAGGGCGCCATGGAGTGTGACCAGCCCGCAAGCACTGCAGAGAGCCGACTCAGCAAGGTGATGCAACAAAATGGGCAACAAGCAAAAACACAGAAGAGCATGCAGCACATGGACACAGAGAGCAGACAGTAAGTAAGCCACAAGGGGGGAGATTAAATAAAAATAATAAGACAATACAGACACAGAAGAATGCACAGTGAATGAACACAGAGAGCAGAGAGCAAGCAAAAAAAGCTGCAAAGGGGGGGATTAAAAAAAATAGATGAGAGAAAAATTGGCTATGAGAGTAAATTCACCAACATATTCAGATGCTTAGACATCAGCAAAAATTACAAGCCATACTAGGAAAATGGCCAAAGGAAGAAATCCAATATCCTGAAAAGTTACAGGATTTAAGAAACCTAATCAATGATAATCATACAACTATCTAAATTCAAATAATTTAAATAAAATATGACTAAATAAAGGATACTAAGAATATACTATCTCCCGCACAAAGGACCGGCTGTGTGGTGACGGAATTCTGCCAGAGTAGGCTGTTTCGGGCACCTACAGGGCAGGAGGTGTCTGGATGTTGATCTGGAGAGACTGCAGCAGAAATAATGCTTGCTAAAGGTAGAATGGCAGCTTTCTAACACTGAACTCGGAAGCTGTGGGAAGGTAAATCCCTTCCTACTAGGACTGAGGGCATAGCGCTCTGGTAGAGCTGCCGAATGTGAGGCAGCGTTCCCAAGCCCTGAGTTCCCCAAACATGTGACCCCCAAGTCCATGTTCCCTGAACCCCCACAACCCACATTTTGCAGACCTACATACCTCAAGTCCACATTTCCCACGGCTCTGTTTCCTGAGCCCAGCACTCCCGGAAATCCAGCATTGCCCTAACCCTCCAGTCATGGACCAACTATAGGAGTTAGGTGGGAGGTGCAGAGGGGCCGAAGGAGAGCAGGTTCAATTTTCTGGTCCCCCCTTTTATTGAGTTTGGAGGAGCATATCAGCTGACTTGGGGAGAGCCTAGGAAGAGAAGAGAGGCAAATCTGCTGAGAGAGCCTGATTTACCTTAATGCCCTGGGATAGGAAACTTGGTCTGGGAGAAGAAGCAATCAGAAAATTAACCAGCCCCCTTGTAGCACACCTAAGGGAGAGGGACAGTAGGATGGGCTTTGCAGGCGTCCAATAGCATATTTAGGGTTCCTGGCAAGGGGCGGATGCTCTCTTTCAAGAAATTAAGAGACATTATTTTCTGAGGTGAGTTGGTTCACCAGGGACCCATTTCAGTTTCCTACAGGAGCCCTCATGCAGCCTTCCTGCTGCCCTGGGAGAGAGGGAAGGGAGGAAGGAAGAAAGGGAGAAAGTCAGACTGCTAAGCAGTTTATTCAATTGCAAGAAGATTCCTTGCCTGAGGTCTTTTTTTTTTTTGTCTTAATTTTTTTAATGTTACATTAAAAAAATATGAGGTGCCCATATAGCCCCCACTCCCCTCACCCCACTCCTCCCCCATAACAACCTCCTCCATCATCATGAGACATTCTTTGTATTTCGTGAATATATCTCTGACCTTATCTGGTCTTTTTTGCTGGTTTGTTTTCTTGCTTTCCTTTTCCCTTTATCCCCCCCATGGCTCTTTTATTTTCTTTTTTCCTTTCTCTTTTTCTTGCTTGTTTTTAAAAATTTTTTTTTCTTTTTTTATATTAGGTGCTACAGGCAACATTTCTTATTTGCTGTGCTTCCTGATCCTCAATTTCCTCTCTTCTGTGTGTACTGATTTTGGCTACCAATGCTGTCCCCTTTCCTTTACATCATTCTATCCTCCATCATTTATTGTGTTTCTTACATTCCACCTCTCTTTGTTTAGCCCCCCATATTTCTGACTTTTTATTTCTAATACCTCTAATCTGTTTTCTGTCTTTAATTCACTCTTTATATTACTGTCATTTCTTTTCTCTTTCCCTCTCTCCTGACCACGCTGGCCTTTTAATTCATAATATATTCCTCCCAGGGGAAGCGGGACAAGATAGTGTCTGAGTGAGTGCACCTTATAGTCTCTCCTGCAAAGAAGTGGCTGGGCAGCATTGGAAATTCTTCAGGACCAGGCTGTTTCAGGATTTTGCAGGACAGGAGGTGTCTGGACATCAATTTGGTGGGACGGTGACAGAGAAGATTCGTGTAAAAGGTAGAATTGAGGCTCTCTTACACAGAGTTAGGGGCTGGGCACAGGATGCTCCCCCCTGGGGCGGGTGGTGCGGCAGTGGTGATTACTGGAGGCTCTGCGGTGCTGGGGAATTCATAAGCCCTAAGTGGGCTATTCAGGGGCTGGCAGGGCAGGAGGTCTTTGGAAACCGATTTGGTGGGACAGAGACGGAGTTTACGCGAGGAGTGGAATTTTCGGTTTCCCACACGGATATCAGCGCTTCCGGCTAGAGCCCCGCCCCCTAAGCCTGGCTGCCGATCTGCAGCGGTCCTTAAATCGGACGCAATAAAGAGGCGTCACCAGTAGGCTGTTTCGGGGGCTTGCAGGGAGGGAGGTGGCTGGAAGCCGATTAGGAGAAACAGATGGAGGAGTCTTTGGCAAGGCGGAGAATTTTGGATTTCTGACACGGAGTTCAGTGCTTCCGGCTAGAGCCTCGCCCCCTAGGCCTGGCCGCTGCCAATCTACAGAAGTCCTTAAATCGGACAAAATAAAGAGGCGCCCCCAGCAGGCTGTTTCGGGGCTTGCAGGGACGGAGGCTGGAAGCTGATTAGGAGAAAGAGACGGAGGAGTCTTTTGCAAGGCAGGGAATATCGGATTTCTGACACAGAGTTCAGCGCTTCCGGCTAGAGCCCCGCCCCCTAGGCCTGGCTGCCGAGCTGCAGCAGTCCTTAAATCGGACACAATAAACAGGTGCCCCCAGCAGGCTGTTTCAGGGGCTTGTAGGCAAAGAGGGGTCCTGAAGTCGAATTGGTGACACAGTGACAGAAGAGACTCTCGTGAGAGGGGGAATTTTGGGTTTCTGACACAGAGGTCAGAGTTTGTGGATGTGACCCCCCTCATAGGGCTGGCACCCACCTGCGGGGATCCCTGAAGGCTGTGTTGCACTGCGGTGCTCTCAGACTCCCTGTTAACCAGATTTGAGGTTGCTAGGTCTGTGTCCCCTAAACCCTGGTGGCCCACACCCCACAGACTCCCACCTCTTGAGTCTACAATATCACAGACTTCCCATCCCTGAATCCACCACGCCATGAGGTCCATCTGAGGTCCTTGATTGTCCTAGCCCTCGACGTTTGCGGTTTGGTTTCTTTGTTTGTTTTTTTGTTTCCTCTTTCCTTTTTCTCTTTTCTCTCTCTCTTTTTTTTTTTTTTTTTTTTTTGTTCTTTTCTGTTGTCCTGGTTGCTAATATTGCATGATCTCCTAGTCTTTTCCTCTCTTTTTTTTTCTTTTCCCTCTTTTTCTTCTTATTTTATTTTATCTTAATTATACAATAGGTGCTGCAGGGAACACCTCACGTTTGCTAGGTTTCCTCATCCTCCATTGCCTAATTTCTGTTTGAATTGATTTTGGCCACCTACACTATCCCTTTTCCCCCACATCTTGATATCCTCCATCATCTACTGTCTCTCCTATATACCACCTCCCTTTCTTTGGTCCCCAAATTGTCTAACTTTTAATTTTTAATACCTTTGTTTTGTTTTCTGTCTTTTATCCACTCTTGACACTATTGTCTTTCTTTTCTCTTTCTCTCCCTCATGAAAACACTGGCTTTTTAATTCATACCATATTCCTCCCATATTCAGTCAACTACCTCAATATAGGTACTCTACTTACTGCTATAATTCTACACAACTTACATGAGTCTAATACCCATCCTCCCAGATCCCATATTGTTGCTCTGGTAACATTTATTACCAATACTACTTTACATATTTTCCTTTTTTACACAACTGCCTATCCCTGGCCCTAATATTTTCCTTCAAAGTGAACTCAGCCAGCAACAAGAAAATAGAATAAGAAGAACAAAGTGACAAAGAGAAGATATAATGTGGGAAACAAAGGCATGTTGTTTCCATGGAAGCAAGTTACTTCCTTGACCACTGAGTCAAGCTGTCCCTTATGATTATCGGTGCGGAGCACAATCTTGGCTGGGTCAGCACACCTGCAGGCAGAACAATACCTAGAACAGAACAACCTGGGTAACAGGATTTATGAGTATAGTTACTGATTTTCATAATAATAGTTCCAGTAAAGTTTGTTGGGTTTTCATCAATCACTAGTTAATATAGTATGAGGTAAGGGTAATAGGTAACTTGATTGTGTGCTGAATGTCACGTATGTTAGGGGTATATATACTAGCCCCTCGACTCAATAAAGTTGTCTGATGAGCTTGAGAGATCAATGCTCTCAGATCCCCTGAACCCAATCTTTGTCTTTCATTCCCGATAACTTGGGTCACCGAACAAGACTCCGACAATATAACACTTACACAAGAAAAACAGCAAATTAATCCCCAAGACTAGACAAAGAAACTAAGGAACTGATTAAACCCATCAAGATAAAATGATGACCAGACAGCAACAAAAAACTACAAACCAAATAGTAATCAGGAAAACATGGCTGAATCCAATGAACAAACTAAAAACCAGGAAGGGGAGCAGAACTTTGGACAAGTAATTAAAGATCTCAGAACATATATCAGAGACAAACTTAATGAAGTAAAGGAAGAGTTTAACAATATGAAGAAAACATTTGGAGAGGAAATTGCAGACATACGCAAAAAGATAACAGATATGATGGGAAGGAACACCACAGTTCATGAAATCAAAAGTACATGCAAAGCAAATAGCAGCAGATTAGAAGAGGCAGAGGAGAGAACTAGCGATGTGGGAGACAGTACATCAGAAATCAAACAGATAGTAGAATTGGTCGATAAAAAGATAGAAAAAATCCAGCTAGGACTTAGGGACCTCAATGACAATGCAAAACGCACAAACATACGTATTATAGGCATCCCAGAAGGAGAAGAGAAGGGAAAGGGTTCAGAAAGGGTGTTGCAGGAAATAATGGCTGAAAACTTCCCAAATCTACTGAGAGAGAAAGATGTACATATCCAAGAAGCACAACGCAACCCAAACATCATAAACCACAACAGGCCCACCCCAAGACATATACTTGTCAAATTATCCAATGTACAAGACAAAGAGAAAATTCTAAAAGCAGCAAGAGAAAAGGAAACCATCACATACAAGGGAGGCTCCATAAGATTAAGTGTTGATTTCTCATCTGAAACCATGGAGGCAAGAAGGCACTGGTATGATATAGTCAAGGTACTAAAAGAAAAAAATTCCCAACCAAGAATACTCTACCCAGCTAAACAAGCATTCAAAAATGATGGAGAGTTCAAAATATTCACAAATAAACAGAAATTGAAAGAGTATGCCAACAATAAACCTCCCCTTCAAGAGATATTAAAGGGAGTTCTGCAGGAAGAAAGGAACTGGCAGAGTTGGAGGAGAGTATAAGAGCAATAAAAAAGAAAAAAGGAAGGAAAAAAACAAACAAAATATGACAA
This sequence comes from Dasypus novemcinctus, assembly GCF_030445035.2. Classification (NCBI taxonomy): domain Eukaryota; kingdom Metazoa; phylum Chordata; class Mammalia; order Cingulata; family Dasypodidae; genus Dasypus; species Dasypus novemcinctus. Next base: position 2,425,820 of record NC_080686.1, on the reverse strand, counting down.
ACACAAGTCCAATCAAAATATGGCCAACATAAATAATTCCTTGAAAGTAATAACACTGAAAGTCAATGGATTAAAATCACTAATCAAAAGATTCAGACTGGGGCATTGGATAAGGAAATATGACCCATCTATATGCTGTCTACAAGAGACACATCTTAGACCCAGAGACTCATGGAGGTTGAAAGTGAATGGCTGGAAAACAATCATAAAAGCAACAACAATCAAAAAAAGGCAGGAGTAGCTATATTAATATCAGACAAAATAGACTTTAAAAGCGAAACAATTGTGAGAGACAAAGAAGGATACTACATTTTAGTGAAAGGGACAATCTGTCAAGAAGATCGAACGATCATAAATATTTATGCTCCTAACAAGGATGCCTCTAAATACATGAGACAAACGCTGGAAAAACTAAGTGAAAAAATAGATGCATCTACAATTATAGTGGGGAATTTTAATACACCACTATCAAATCTGGACAGAACATCTCAAAAGAGAATCACTAAAGAAACAAAACATTTGAACAGTATACTAGAAGAGCTGGATCTAATAGACATATATAGATCACTACACCCAAACACAGCAGGATATACATTTTTCTCAAGCGCACATGGAACATTCTCCAAGATAGACCATATGCTAGGCCACAAAGAAAGTCTTAATGAATTCAGAAAGATTGAAATCATACAAAACAATATCTCTGATCACAGTGGAGTGAAGCTGGAAATTTGCAAGGGACGGAGGCCCAGACTTCACACCACAATTTGGAAATTAAACAGCACACTCTTAGAAAAACAGTGGGTCAAAGAGGAAATCTCAAAGGAAATCAATGACTACCTTGAATCAAATGATAATGATAACACAACATACCAAAATTTATGGGATGCAGCAAAAGCAGTACTGAGAGGGAAATTTATAGCCATAAATTCATATATCAAAAAAGAAGAAAGAGCAAAAATTGAAGAACTAAATGCACTTTTGACAGAATTAGAAAAAAAACAACAAAGTAACCCAACAGGAAGAAGAAGGAAGGAAATAACAAAGATAAGAGCAGAACTAAATGAAATAGAAAATAAGAAAGCACTTGGAAAGTTAAACAAGACCAAGAGCTGGTTTTTTGAGAAGATCAATAAAATTCACAAACCCTTAGCGAGACTAACAAAGGAAAAAAACAGAGAAGATGCAAATACACAAAATAAGAAATGAGAAAGGAGATATCACCACTGACCACACGGAAATAAAAACCAGCATAAGAGGATACTTTGAAAAACTATATTCCAACAAAAATGACAATTCAGAGGAAATGGACAAATTCCTAGAAACACATAAGCAGCATATAATGATGAAAGAAGAAATTGATGATCTCAACAAACCAATCACACATAAAGAGATAGAATCAGTCATTAAAACCTCCCAACTAAGAAGAGCCCAGGGCCAGACGGCTTCACAGGTGAATTCTGCAAAATATTCCGGAAAAACTAACACCAATCCTGCTGAAACTCTTCCAAAAAATTGAAATAGAAGGAACATTGCCTAACTCCTTCTATGATGCCAACATTACCCTAGTACCAAAGCCAAACACACCACAAGAAAGGAAAATTACAGACCAATTTCTCTAATGAACCTAGATGCAAAAATACTTAACAAAATACTTGCTAATCATATTCAACAACACATTAAATGAATTAAACAACACAACCAAGTGGGATTCATTCCAGGTATGCAAGGATGGTTCAACATAAGAAAATCAAGCATTTAATACACCATATAAACAGACTGAAGGAAAAAAATCACATGATTATATCTATAGATGCAGAAAAAGCATTTGACAAAATACAGCACCCTTCCTTGATAAAAACACTCCAAAAGATCGGAATACAAGGACATTTTTTGAACATGATAAAGAGTATATATGAAAAACATAAAACCAACATCATTTACAATGGAGAAATCCTAAAATCCTTCCCTCTAAAGTCCGGTACAAGACAAGGATGCCCACTCTCTTCCTTCTATTTCACATTGTCTTAGAAGTACTTGCTCAAGCACTGAGGCAAGAACCAGATATAAAAGGCATTCAAATTGGAAAGGAAGAAGTCAAAATTTCATTATTTGCAGATGACATGATCCTATACATAGAAAACCCTGAGAGGTCTACAACAAAGCTTCTAGAACTCATAAATGAGTTTAGTAAAGTCGCAGGTTATAAGATCAATGCGCAAAAATCATTAGCATTTCTGTACGCCAATAATGAGCAAGATCAGGAGGAAATCAAGAAACAAACACCATTTACAATAGTAAATTTAAAAATCAAGTATTTAGGAATAAATTTAACTAAAGATGTAAAAAACTTATACACCGAGAACTACACAAGACTGTTCAAGGAAATCAAAGAAGACCTAAATAAATGGAAGAATATTCCCTGTTCATAGATAGGAAGAGTAAATATTATTAAGATGTCTATCCTACGAAAACTGATCTACACATTCAATGCAATCCCAATAAAAACCGACACAGCATTCTTTAAGGACCTAGAAAAACTAACTATGAAATTTATTTGGAAAGGAAAGAGGCCTCAAATACCCAAAGACATATTGAAAAAAAAAAAGGAAATTGGAGGAATCACACTACCTGACTTCAAAACATACTACAAAGCTACCGTAGTGAAAACAGCATGGTATTGGCATAAGGAGAGACACACAGACGAATGGAATCGAATTGAAAGTTATGATAGAGAACCTCATATATATAGCCATATAATATTCAATAAAGCCACCAAACCCTCTCAACTGGGAGAGAATGGTCTATTCAACAAATGGTGCCTGGAGAACTGGATAGTCATATGTAGAAGAATGAAGAGGATTACCATCTCACACCTTGTACAAAGATCAACTCAAGATGGATCAAAGACCTAAATAGAAGAGCCAAGACCATAAAGACCTTGGAAAGCAGTGTAGGGAAACATCTACAGGACCTTATTATAGGAAATGGCTTCATGAATATCACACCAAAAGTATGAGCAGCAAAAGAACAAATAGATAAATGGGACTTCCTAAAATTAAAGCCTTCTGCACCTCAAAGGAGTTTGTCAAGAAAGTAAAAAGGGAACCCACACAATGGGAGAAAATATTTAGCAACCATATATCTGATAAGAGACTTATAACTTGCATATATAAAGAACTCATATATATTGAAAATAAAAAGATAAACAACCCATTTAAAAAATGGGAAAAGATTTAAACGGACACTTCTCCAAAAAAGAAATACAAATGGCTAAAAAGCACATGAAAAAATGCTCCAAATCTCTAGCTATCAGGGAAATGCAAATCAAAACTACAATGAGATACCATCTTACTCCCATAAGATTGGCAGCTATGAACAAAACAGAAGAATACAAATGCTGGAGAGGATGTGAAGAAAGGGGAACACTCATCCACTGCTGGTGGGAATGCAGAAGGATCCAACCATTCTGGAGGACAGTTTGGCGGTTTCTCAAAAAACTAACCATAGATTTGCCATATGACCCAACAATACCACTGCTGGGTATATACCCACCAGAACTGAAAACAAGGACACAAACCGATATATGTACACCAATGTTCATAGCAGCATTGTTCACTATCGCCAAAAGTTGGAATCAACCCAAATGCCCATCAACAGACGAGTGATGAATAAAATGTGGTATATACACACAATGGAATACTACTCGGCTGTAAGAACAAATACACTACAAACACACATGATAACATGGATGAATATTGAGAATCTTATGTTGAGTGAAGCAACCCAGGCATTGAAGGACAAATACTACATGACTTCAATGATATGAAATAAGCAAGCTGCCTCAGAGAGCTAGAGACTGGAAAATAGGCTTACAGGAAATCGGGGGGTAGAGGAAGTGAGCCGACGTCTGCAGTGGTGGAATCTATGATGAGCTGGCGGTAAGTATGAGCACAAATAAGAGATAAAATGGGGGCAAGGGGTTGCTTTTGGGTGGGGCTTTGGGTTTGAGGGGGGCTGGGGATGGGCAGATGGTTAATATTGCCCACAAAATTGGGGGGAGGGAGGGGCAACATATGAACATAGGAGAGTGTCAGGTATTGGTTGAGAGTAAAATGCTGAGAAAATAGTATCAAAATATAATTAGGAGGGTTATCTGTTTAGGATGCTCAGAGGGGATGGTCTGATGCAGGACGGACTCCTGGGGAATGTCTGAAGGCTCATTTTGCCAGGGTGTGTTGTACCATTGGGTAGAGACCCAAGAAGTGAGAGTTGGGGTGGACCCACATCCTGGGGAGACTAATGCCATCAAATAGAGAGAACTGTATCTCTCGAGAGAAAGGGTGGCTCCCAGGGCATTACGGCAGTTGAGTAATTCAGGCCCTGAACACTGTTGCAAGTATCTCTGAAAGTGGCTTCTTGGGAAATGGAGATTGGCTGTTGCTGAGGGCCCCAAGGGGAGGGGAAAATGGATGTTGAATGGATGAAACCAAGGTAAATGTGGGGGCAAGATAGGACTTTTGCGAGAGTACACAAGGATGAATATAAAACATGTAATATTACATCAAAAACATATAGGGGATGACAGACTAATAATGTAAACCATAATGTAAAACATAGGCTAACTAAAAAATTTAGAAAACTGTATATCCTAAAGTATGGACCACATTGTAAGCACAGATGTCACCTTGTTTGAAAGCTATTGTTTCGGAGTCTGTACAGCAGTTTCAGTAAATATGATATGAATAAGTAAAAAGATTATCGCTGTGGAAGGGAAAAGGTTTTATGGTGGATGTGTGGGAGTACTGTATATTGTATATATGAATTACTGTGATCTAAGACTCTTGTGAAGAGAAGCTCAATAATTAGGAAAAAAGAAAAGAAAAAGATAGGATGTAGAATTTTTTCCAAATTAATATGTACTCTAGATCTAACCTTTAAACTCATCGCTATATTCCATTTTACTAGTAAGGGAACCTGACATTATATTGGGATTCACTTACAGGAAGTTTTGGATCACAGAGTGGTTCAACAATGGCGGCGGAGGAATACTGGTATGGGATGTTATTGACAGCCTATATATGGTTGATAGGGAGTTATACAGGGCATATGTCCAGGGAGCATGGTAATGTTTTGATATACTCATAGTGGGAACAATTAAAAACAACAGCTGGAGGGATACTGGGTTCCTGGCCGGGGGGGCTCTGTCATGGTCCCTAGGGGAGCAGCAGCAGTCCCCCAGGGGCAACGGTAAGAACCAGGAAGGAATGAGGGTACAACAGTGGGCTCCTGATACTAATGACTATGCTTGTGAGCCTATACGCCTGCAATAAGAACAAGGCCTAGAGCAACACTGTGCCTGGGATTTTCCTCCTGACAGCCTTCATGTTACTCAAATGTGGCCAGTCTCAAAGCCAAACTCAGCATGTAGATGCAGTGCATTCCCCCCAGCGTGGGACATGACACCCGGGGATGAGCCTCCCTGGCACCGAGGGATCACTACCAAATACCAGCTGAAGATGCAACTAGAAAATGACCTTGAATTAAAAGTTCCATGCGGATCTGCAGAATATCCCTGTCTACATATAATAACATGACTTTAAAATGCTGTTTGACCTAATGTAAGGGGGAAATGGAAAGGAGAAATGAGTTTATATGGCTACGAGTCTCTAAAAAAGAGTCTGGAGGTTGTCAGAAGGATTGCCCTTATGCACAACTGAGCAGAGTCTAAGAGACAGATAAAGTAGATACAAGCCCAGGTATTGGTTCTTTTGAGGGATAAAGAGATCCACGGGTTCTATGGTCATGGCAGATGGGGTTCACTGCCATGTCAAATGGCCCTTCTTTGGAGCTGGTGTTTCTGCGTGATGGAACTGGACTCAGATGGGATCTCTTTTCACAAGACTTTCATGCTACTTTACTGGAATTGTAGTTGGTGTTGGAGTTTAAGATATATTTACGGGATTTCAATCTCTGGACTGACAGTATGATAGCTAGGCCCTGAGCCTCAACAGACTTCAGCTCCTACACTCTCATTTATTGGGCTTACCCCACTCAGCTAACATGGAGTTGAAGAAAGTCAACCACCACACCATGGAGCCTAGAGTGCCTACAACTGAAAGCAGGAGGAGTGCATCCAGTATCCATGTGGAATCTAAGCCCCCACTTGACACAGATGTGCAATGGACACAACCAATCCAATGTCCACAGAGAAAATGTGGCATTGGTGTGGGAAGGGTGGCCATGGTGGCTGCTGGGTGAGGGGAATGGGAGGAAGAGATGAGATGGCGAGGCATTTTCAGGACTTGGAGTTGTCCTGGGTTGTGCTTCATGGACAACTACGGGACATTGTAGATCCCCCAAGGGTCCACTGGATGGAACGTGGGAGAGTGTGGGCTATGATGTGGACCATTGACTACGGGGTGCAGGAATGCCCAGAGATGTACTTACCAGGTGCAATGGATGTGTCATGATGATCGGAGAGAGTGTTGTTGTGGGGGGAGGGGTTGTGGGGGCGGTGGGGTTGAATGAGACCTCATGTTTTTTGAATGTAATATTTTTTTAAAAAATGAATTAAAAAAAAAATAATAATAATAAAAAATAAAAGAAAGAAATGAAGATTGTCACTGTGGGCCCCAAGGGAAGGGGAAATAGATATTGAATAGATGGAACCAACGTAACTATGAGGGCAATAGAAGTGTTTCACAAGAGTACATAAGGATGGATATAAAACATGTAATATTACACCAAGAACATATAGGGGACGACAGACTAATAATGTAAACCATAATGTAAAACATAGGATAACTAAAAAATTTAGAAAACTGTATAGCCTAAAGTATAATCCACAATGTAAACACAAATGTTACCTTGTTTGAAAGCTATTGTCTCAATATCTGTACATCAGTTTCAGTAAATATGATATGAATAAGTTAAAAGATTATTGCTGTGGAAGGGAAAAGGTTTTATAATGGATATGTGGGAGTACTGTATATTGTATATATGAATTACTCTGGTCTATAGCTCTTGTGAAGAGAAGCTCAATAATTAGGAAAAAAGAAAAGAAAAAGATAGGATGTAGAATTTTTCCAAATCAATATGTATTCTAGATCTAACCTTTAAACTCATCACTATATTCCATTTTACTATTAAGGGAACCTGGCATTATATTGGGCTTCACTTTTCAGGAAGTTTTGGATCACAGAGTGGTTCAACAATGGCCGTGGAGGAATACTGGTATGGGATGTTATTGACAGGGGACATAGGGTTGACAGGGAGTTATACAGGGCATGTGTCCAGGGTGCATGGAAATGTTCGGATATACTCATAGTGGAAACAATTAAAAACAACAGCTGGGGGGGTACTGGGTTCCTGGCCGGGGGGGCTCTGTCGTGGTCCCTAGGGGAGCAGCGGCAGTCCCCCAGGTGCAACGGTAAGGACCAGGAAGGAATGAGGGTCCAACAGTGACCCCTGATACTAATGACTATGCTTGTGAGCCTATACACCTGAAATAAGAACAAGGCCTAGAGCAGCACTGTGCCTAAGAGTTCCCTCCTGACAGCCTCCATGTTACTCAAATGTGGCCAGTCTTGAAGCCAAACTCAGCATATAAAGGCTCTGCCTTCCCCCCAGCGTGGGACATGACACCCGGGGATGAGCCTCCTTGGTGCCGAGGGATCACTACCAAGTACCAGCTGATGACGTAACTAGAAAATGACCTTGAATTAAAGTTTCAACACAGACAAGAAGAATATCCCTGTCTACATATAGTAACAGGAGTTAAAAATGCTTTTTGACCTAAATTAAGGGGAAAATGGAAAGGAGAAATGAGTTTATATGGCTATGAGTCTCTAAAAAAGAGTCTGGAGGTTGTCAGAAGGATTGCCCTTATGCACACCTGAGCACAGTCTCAGAGACAGATGAAGTAGATACAGCCTCAGGTATTGGTTCTTTTGAGGGCTAAAGAGACCCAGAGGTTTTATGGTCATGGCAGATGGAGTTCACTGCCATGTCAGTTGGCCCTTCTCTGGAGTTGGTGTTTCTGCATGATGGAGCTGGACTCAGATGGGATCTCTTTTGACAAGCCTTTCCTGCTACTTCACTGGAATTGTAGTTGGTGCTGGGGTTTAAGATATATCTAGGGGATCTGAATCTCTGGACTGACCATATGATAGTCAGGCCCTGAGCCTCAACAGACTTCAGCTCCTACACTCTGGTTTATTGTACTTACCCCACTCAGCTAACATGGAGTTGAAGAATGTCAAACCACCACACCATGGAGCCTAGAGTGCGTACAACTGACAGCAGGAGGATTGCAGCCAGTATCCATGTGGCATCTAAGCCCCTCTTGACAGAGATGTGGAATGGACACAACCAAGCCAAGGTCCACAGGAAGGAAGAATACAGTAAGGATTAGAGTGGACTTAATGATATTCTATTCATGAACTATCGTGGTTAATAATCAAGAAAATGTGGCATTGGTGTGGAAAAAGTGGCCATGGTGGCTGCTGGGTGCGGGGAATGGGAGGAAGAGATGAGATGTGGAGGCATTTTCGGGACTTGGTGTTGTCCTACGTAGTGCTGCAGGGACAATTACCAGACATTATAGATCCTCCCATGGCCCACTGGATGGAACGTGGGAGAGAATGGGCTATGATGTGGACCATTGACCATGAGGTGCAGTGATGCCCAGAGATGCACTCACCCAATGTAATGGATGTGTCATGATGATGGGGGACAGTGTTGCTGTGGGGGGAGTTGTGGGGTGGCGGCGGTGGGGGGAATACATTCATATTTTTAAAATGTAATATTTTTTAAAAAATGAATAATGAAAAAAATAATAATATATTCCTCCCCATATTCAGTTTTCTATTTCATTATATGTACTATACTTTTTTATGTCACAACTATACACAGCTTATGTCAGTTCAATATCCATTCTCCTAGATCCCACAAGGTTCTTCTCCTAACGTTCACTGTTAATACTACTATTATATTTTATTTTCTTACCTTTTGCTTTCTCTGGTCCTCATATTTTCCTTCTAGGGAACTTAGCCAACAACAAGAAAACAGAATAAGAAGAAAAAAGTGACAAAGAGAACACTTTAAATTCACACAAAAACAACAACTAATTAAACCCTGAGAAGAAGAAGCTAATCAACAAGATAAAACGATGACCAGGCAGCAACAAAAAACTACAGACATACCAATAATCAGAAAAACATGGCCCAATCCAATAAACAAACTAAACACCAGGAAGAGAAGTGGAACAACAAACAAATAATTAAAGCTCTCAAAACATGTTATCATGGACCAATTCAATGAAGTGAAGGGAAAGTTAGCATATTAAGAAAACACTTGGGAAGTGGACTTGGCCCAATGGATAGGGCATCCGCCTACCACATGGGAGATTCGCAGTTCAAACCCTGGGCCTCCTTGACCTGTGTGCAGCTGGCCCTGTGTGCAGCTGGCCCTGTGTGCGCACAAGGAGTGCCATCCCATGCAGGGGTGTCCCCAGCATAGGGGAGCCCCATGCGCAAGGAGAGCTGCCCAGCATGAAAGAAAGTGCAGCTTGCCTAGGAATGGTGTCACACGCATGGAGAGCTGACACAGCAAGATGACACAACAAAAAGAAACACAGATTCCTGGTGCCACTGACAAGGAGAGAAGCAGTCACAGAAGAACACACAGCAAATGGACAGAGACCAGACAACTGGGCGGGGGGATAAATAAAAAAACAAAAGAAAACACTTGGAGAGCATAGAGAAGAACCTGTAATCATGCACAAAAAGATAATGGATATGAGGTGGATCAACAGCACAATCCAAGATATAAAAAATACTCTCTTAGCAAATAACAGCAGATCTGAAGGGGCAGAGGAAAGAATGAGTGATGCGGAAGACAATACATCTGAACTCAAACGGTAGAACTGATCAATAAAAAGATAGAAAAAAATACAGCAGGGATTTAGGGACCTGAATGACAAGGCAAAATGTACACACATATGTATTATAGGCATCCCAGAAGAAGAAGAGAAGGGAAAGGGGACAGAAGGGGTGTTGGAGAAAATAGTGGCTGAAAACTTCACAAACCTATTGAGGGAGATGCGTGTATATGTCCAGGAAGCAAAACACACCCCAAACAGCATAAATCCCAACATCCTACCCCAAGATATATACTTGTCAAACTATCCAATAAGCAAGACAAAGAAAAAATACTAAAAGCAGTAAGAGAAAAGAGAACCATCACATACAAGGGAAGCTCCATAAGCTTAAGTGCTGATTTCTCATCTGAAACCAAGGAGGCAAGAAGGCTGTGGTATGATATAGTCAAGGTATTAAAAGAAAAGAATTTCCAACCAAGAATACTGTATCAAGCAAAGCCAGCATTCAAAAATGATGGAGAGTTCAAAATATTCCCAGCTAAACAGAAACTAACAGAGTATGTCAACAAGAAACCCGCCCTTCGGGAAATACTAAGAGGAGTTCTGCAGGAGGAAAGAAAAAAACAGGAAAGGTAGAGTTGGAGGAGAGTGTAAGATCAACTAAAACAACAAAAAGAGAAAAAAAAAGTCAAACAACATGACAAACACAAATCCAAGAAAATATGGCTAATATAAGTAATTCCTTGAAAGTTAATAACACTGAAAGTCAATGGATTAAACTCACCTGTTAAGAGACATAGATTTGAAGATTGGATAAGGAAATATGACCCATCTATATGCTGTCTACAAGAAACATACCTTAGACCCAGGGATTCAAGGAGATTGAAAGTGAAGGGATAGGAAACAATCTTACAGGCAAACAATAACCAAAAAAGGGCAGGTGTAGCTATTAATATCAGACAAAATAGACTTTAAATGCAAAACTATTGTGAGAGACAAAGATGGACACTACATATTAGTGAAAGGGATAATCCTTCAAGAAGAAAGACCATTTATGCCCCTAATAAGGGTGCCTCCAAATACATGAGGCAAACACTGGAGAAACTAAGTGAAGGAATAGATACCTCTAAAATTATAGGGGGGGGGTGGAATTTAATACACCACTATCACCATTGGACAGAACATCTCAAAAGAGAATCAATAAAGAAACAAAGACTTGGAACAATATATTAGAGGATCTGAACCTAATAGACATATACAGAACATTAAACCCAAACACAGCAGGATATAGATTCTTCTCAAGTGCACATGGATCATTCTCCAAGACAGACCATATGCTCGGCCACAAAGAAATTTGAAATGAATTCAGAAAAATTGAAATCATACAAAATAAATTCTCTGACCACAGTGGAATGAAGCTGGAAATCTGCAAGGGCCAGAGACACAGATTTGGCACCAAGATATGGAAGCTAAACAACATACTCTTAGAAAAGCAGTGGGTCAAAGAGGAAATCTCAACAGAAATCTAACTACCTTGAAACCAATGAAAATGATAACACAACATATTAAAACTTACGGGATGCAGCAAAAGCTGTACTGAGAGGGAAATTCAAAGCCACGAATTCATACATCAAAAAAGCAGAAAGAGCTAAAATTGAAGAACTAACTGCATACTGGAGGAATTAGTAAAAAAAAAAAAAAAAAAAAAAACAACAAATTAACCTCAAAGGAAGAAGGAAGAAAGAAATAGCAAAGATCAGAGCAGAACTCATTGAAATGGGAAATAAGAAAGCACTTGAGAAAATAAACAAAACCAAGAGCTGGTTCTTTGAGTAGATCAATAAAATTGACAAACACTTAGGTAGACCAACAAAGAAAAAGAGAAGATTCAAATACACAAAATAAGAAATGAGAAAGGGGATATCACCACTGACCCCACTGAAATAAAGACTGTAAGAGGATAATTTGGGGAAGCGATCTTGGCCCAATGGATAGGGCGAATGCCTACCACATGGGAAGTCCGCAGTTCAAACCCCGGGCCTCCTTGACCCGTGTGGAGCTGGCCCGTGCGCAGTGCTGATGAGCGCAAGGAGTGCCCTGCCACGCAGGGGTGTCCCCACGCAGGGGAGCCCCATGCGCAAGGAGTGTGCCCTGTAAGGAGAGCCGCCCAGCATGAAAGAAAGTCCAGCCTGCTCAGGAATGGTGCCGCACACATGGAGAGCTGACACAACAAGATGAGGCAAGAAAAGAAACACAGATTCCCATGCCACTAACAACAACAGAAGCAGACAAAGAACACGCAGCAAATACACACAGAGAACAGACAACTGGGGTGGGGGAGGGGAGAAGGGGAGAGAAATAAATAAATAAATCTAAAAGAAAAAAAGAGGATACTTTGAAAAACTACAGGCAAATGAAGAAAAGGGGATTACCATCTCACACCTTATACAAAAATCAACTCAAGATGAATCAAAGACCTAAATTTAAGAGCCAAGACCATAAAGACCCTGGAAAACAATAAAGGAAAGCATTTACAGGATCTTGTAATAGGACATGGCTTCATGAATTTCACACCCAAAGCACGAGCAGCAAAAGAACAAATAGATAAATGGGGCTTCCTCAAAATTAAAGCCTTTTGTACCTCAAAGGAGTTTGCCAAGAAAGTGAAAAGGCAGCCTACACAATGAGAAAATATTTGGTAACCATACATCTGATAGGAGAATAATATCCTGCTTATATAAAGAACTCCTATATCTTGAAACTAAAAAGACAACCCATTTTAAAAATGGGAAAAAGATTTGAACAAATGCTCCTACAAAGAAGAAACACAAATGGCTAAAAAGCACATGAAAAAATGCTCAAAATCACTAGCTATTAGGGAAATGCAAATCAAAACTACAATGAGATACCATCTTACTCCCATAAGACTAGTAACTATCAAAAAAACAAGACTACAAGTGCTGGGGAGGATGTGGAGGAATGGGAACACTCATCCACTGCTGGTGGGAATGCAGAAGGATCCAGCCATTCTGGAGGACAGTTTGGCAGTTTCTCAAAATATTAGCTATAGATTTGCCATTTGACCCAGCAATCCCATTGCTAGGTATATATCCAGAAGAACTGAAGATATGGACACAAACATATATGCACACCAATGCTCATAGCAGCATTATTCACTATTGCCAAAAGTTGGAATCAACCCAAAAGCCCATCAACAGATGAATGGATAAATAAAATGTGGAATATAGACACAAAGGAGTGCTGCTCAGCCATAAGAAATAATACAGTACAAGTACATGTGATAACATAGATGAATCTTGAGGACCTTATGTTGAGTGAAGCAAGCCGGACATTGAAGGACAAATACTACATGACCTCCCTGATATGAAACAAGCAAACTGAGATGTCTCAGCTAGAGACTGGAAGATAGGCTTGAAGGAATTTGGGGGGGACAGGAAGGTTGTGAGCTGATGCCTACATGGGTGAAATCTATGATAAGTGGAGGTAAGTATTTGTACAGGGAAGGGATAAAAATGGGGCATAGGGATACCTTTGGGTGGGGCTTTGTGGGCTTTAGCGGGGCTAGGGTTGGAAGGATGGGTCAGATGGCCCAAGGAATTGGGGGGAGGGCTAGGGGAAACATCTGAATATGGGAGAACATCAGGTATATATCTGAAGCTATAATGTTGAGAAAACTCTTTAGAAAATATAATAAGGAAGGATTATGTGTTTAAGGTGCTTAAGGAGGGGGCATCTGGTACAGGGGAAAGCTTCTAGGGAGTGTGTGAGTGCTCATTTTGTCATAGTGTGTTATATCATTGGGTGGAGACCCATACAATCAGTGTGAAGGTGTACCCACATCCTGGGGAGACCTGATGTTCCCAAATAGAGGGAATTGTGTCTCTCGAGAGAATCGGTGGCTCACAATTAGTTAGGGAAGTCTAGTATGTCAAGCCCTCAGCATTGTTACATATCTGTAAACCTGGTCCCTCAAATAGTGAAGACTGATTGTCACTGTGGGCCCTGAGGGGAGGGGGAGAGACGTATGGAAGCAGGGCATCTGGGTGACAATGGAAGTGCTCTACAACATCATGCAATGATGGATATAGAACATTTTAACTTACACCAAAAGTTAATAAAAGTCTATAAGCTAAAATGTAAACCATAATATAAGGAAGCTAAAAATTTAGAAATTTGTACAGTCTAAAATATAAACCATAATGTAAACTGAAATGGATCCATGTTTAATAGCTATGTTTCAAAATCTGTACATCGGCTACAGCAAATATAACTGAACATGTAAAAAGATCATTGCTGATGAAAGGGGAAAAGGGTTTGATGTTGGATATATGGGAGTTCCCTATATTGTGTATGCAAATTACTGTGATCTAAAACTTTTTTTGAAGACAGAATTAAAAATTAGAAAAAAAAAAACAGAAAGGATGTAGACACTGAGGAAGAAATGAAAGAAAGTGCCTTGCCACTGTACATACAGGACAACACCTATTACAGTGATGAAAGGCAAAATGTTTGAAACAAAGCTTTATAATATTTTTCATTTTATTAATACACCAATTTATTTTTACTTTATTTTAGTATTTCTAAATTATTATGTATTCTATTTCTAAACTTTAAACCCATCACTATATTTTAATTAATTGAATTTGGCAATATATTAGGCTTCATTGTTGAAGAAGTTTTGGACCACAGAGAGGTTTAACTATGGCAGGGAAGGAACAGTGGTATGGGGGATGTTATTAATGGGGGGCACATGAGTGGGGAGGGAGTTCTCCAGGGCATGTATATAGAGGACAAAAATGTTCTGATATATGTTGGGTATTTTAATAGTAGTTACAGTTACAAACATCAACTGACGGAGTGCTAACTTCTTATCCTGGGGAGCTCTGTCACTACCCCAATGGAACAACAATAATCCCACAAGTGCAACAGCAAAGACCAACAAGGAAGGATGGTCCAATAATGAGCCCTTGATACTGATGACTATGCTTATGAGCCTGTGTGCCTGAAATATGAACTAGGCCTAGAGCTGCAGGGTGCTTAAGAGTTACCTCCTGAAAGCCTCCACGTTGCTCAAATGTGGCCACTCTCTAAGCCAAACTCAGCATATAAATGCATTATCTTCCCCCCAGTGTGGGACATGACTCATGAGGATAAGCCTCCCTAGTGCCGAGGGATTACTACCAATCACTAACTGATGATGCAACTAGAAAGAGACCTTGAATAAAAGGGTCAACTCAGACCAGCAGAATATCTCAGCCTACATATTGGATCAAGTGTTAAAAACTGCTTTTTGACCTTGAATAAAAGGGGGAAATAGCAAAGACAAATGAGTTTATATGGCTAAGAGTCTTCCAAAAATGTTGGGGGGTCATCAGAGAAGTTATACTTATGCATACCTCAGCAGGACCCCAGAAAGAGTCAAAGTAGATACAACCCTAGGTGCTGGTTCTCCTGAAAGCTACAGAGATCCACAGGGTATATGGTCATGGCAGATGGATTTGGAGTTCAGTGTCATGTCAATGGCCCTAATTTGGAATTTGTACTCCTGTGTGTGATGGAGCTGGACTCAGATGTGACCTTCCTACACCTGCCTCTTCTGTCACTTTTACTGAACCTGTGCTTGGTGGTAGGAATGGTACATACTCAGGGGACTTGAATATCTGGACTGCCCATGTGCCAGCTGGGCCCTGAGCCTCAGCAAAGTTGCATCTCCTACTCTCTGGTTCATTGGACTTGCCCAGGTCAGCTAACGGGGAACTGAAGATGGTCAAACACCACAACAGGGAATCAAGAGTGCCTACAACTGCAAGCAGAGGAATTACATCCATCATCCATGTGGAATCTAAAGCCCCTCTTGTCTAGAGTTGGAGTGGACATCACCATCCCAGGGTCCACAGAATGGAGGAATAAAATATGGATTAGAGTGGACTTACTGATATTCTACTATAAAACTATTGTGACTGGTAATAGAAGAAATTGTAGCATTGAGGTGGAGAAAGTGACCACAGTATTTGCTGAGGGCAGGGAGAGGGAAGGAGATATGATGTGGGGGCATTTTTGGAACTTTGAGTTGTCTTTAATGATACTGCAGGGTCAGACGCTGGACTTTATATATCCTGCCATAACCTGCTGAATGTACTTGGGGAGAGTGTGAACTACCAGGTAAACTATTACCTATGTGATGCAGCAGTGCTCCAAAACACATTCACTGAGTGCAATGAGTGTGCCACAATGATGGAGGAGGTTGTTGGTGTGGGAGCAGTGGGGTGGGGGGATGCAGGGTGTAGAGGAACCTCATATTTTTTAATGTAACATTTTCTTCAAAAAATACAATTTATAAAAACAGATGGAGTGGGGGTTAGGGAGTGGGACATATGGGAACCTCATGCTTTTTATGTTTTTTAAAATGTTTTTAAATGTAATGTTCTTTGTAATCTATTAACTTTAATTTAAAAAGTTTAAAAAGAATAAAAGAATATACTGCGGGAGCATAAGGAACAATTTGAAAGCCTAAAAAGGAAAGCAGCAAACCTTATGAGAATAAAAGACATGATAGTTAAGATTAAAAATACATCAGAGGCACATAAAAGGAGATTCGAAATGCTCAATGACAGAATTAGTGATTTTAAAGACAGAACATCTGAACTGGAAAAGACAGGAGAAAAGAAAGAGAAGAGAAAAAGTAGAACAAGGGCCCAAGGAATCAAAGAAAATGCAAAATGCACATACGCATTAGTGGTATCCCAGAAGAAGAGAATGGAAAAGGGGCAGAAAGAATATTTGAGGAAATAATGAATTAAAACTTCCCAACCTTTATAAAGGACATAAATATCAAAACCCAAGAAGGATAATGCACCCCAAATAGAGTAAATACAAATAGATCTACTCCGAGACACCTCTTATTCAGAATGTCAAATATCAGAGATAAAAAGAATTCTGAAAGCAGCAAGAGAAAAATGAAGCATCAAATACAACAGAACCTCAGTAAGATTAAGTGCTGACCTCACATCAGAAATCATGAAGGAAAGAAGAAAGTGGTATGATGTCCTTAATGTATTGATAGAGAAAAACCACCAGCCAAGAATTATGTGTCTGGCAAAACTGTGCTTCAAAAATGAGAGTCACAACAGACAAAAAAACTTATGGAATATGTTACCAAATGACAAAAATACAAGAGATACAAAAGGGAGTGCTGACTGATAGGCAGACTTTCAGGAAAAACAGGAGTGAGAAACTTGGAGAAGAGTACTGAAATGAAGATTATTAGGAATGGTAAAATAAATGGTAACAGACAGACAATAGTATGAATAAGGCAGCAGAAACCCAAAGGACAAAATGAATGAAGTAAGTAATGCCTCTACAGTAATAACATTGAATGTTAATGGTTTGAACTCCCCGATCAAGAGATATAGATGAACAGAATGGATAAAACAAAAACAAAAACAAGAGCCATCTATATGTCGTCTACAAGAGACTCACCTTGGATATAAACACACAACCAGATTAAACGTGAAAGTTTGGAAAGAGATATTCTATACAAATATTGACCAAAACAGAGGTGTAGAGAAACTAGAATCAGACAAAATACATTTTAAATGCAAAACTGTTATAAGGGATGAAGATGGTCATTACATATTAATAAAAGTAGCAACTCAGCAAGAAGAAATAGTTACATTAAATATTTATGCAACTAACATGGGTACCCCAAGATACATGAGGCACACACTTGCAAAGTTGAAGGGAGAAATAGATATTGCTACAATAATAGTTGGAGGCTTCAATACACTACTCTCAGCATTAAACAGAACATCTGGACAGAGGATAAAGAAATATGATAAATGAACTAGACCTAAAAGACATCTATAAAGCATTGCACCCCAAAACAGCAGATTACAGATTTTTTTCCAAGTGCTCATGGATTCTTCTCCAAGATAGACCATATGTTGGGCCACAAGTAAAGGCTGAATAAATATAAAAAGAATGAAATTATACAAAACACTTGCCCTGATCATAATAGAATGATGTTGGAAATCAATAATGAAAGAAAAAAGGGAAATTCATAAATATATGACAGTTAACACAATTTCTTAAATAATCAGTGTGTCAAAGAAGAAATTTTAAGAGAATTCAACAAATATCTTGAAATGAATGAAAATAAGAACACAACATAAAAAACCTATGGGACACCACAAAGGCAGTGCTGAGAAGAAAATTTATAGCCCTCAATGCTTACATTAAAAAAGAAAGAAGTGTAAATATTACAGATCTGCCCACCTGGAGGAACTAGAAAAAAAAGAGCAAACTAATCCCAAACCAAGCCAAAGGAAAGAAATAGTAAGGATCAGAGTGGAAATAATGAAATTGAGCATAAAAATCAATAGAGAAAATCAACAAAACCAAAGGATGATTCTTGAAGATCAACAAAATTGACAAACCCTTATCTACATTGAAAAAGAAAAAAAGAGAAGATGCAAATATAATCAGAAATGATAGGGGGACATTAATAGTGACACTGCAAAAATAAGAGAGATCATAAGATGATACTATGAATAACTGAATGCCAGAAAACTATAAAATGTAGACATGAGGGACAAATTCCTAAAACCCAGGAACCTCCTACACTGACCCTAGAAGAAATGTAAGACTTCAACAAACAAATCAAAACTGAAGAGAGGGAAAGAATCATCAAAAACTACCCACCCCCCAAAAAAAAACTCCCCAAAATGAAAAGCCCAGGGACCAGATGGCCTCACAGGTGAATTTTACCAATCATTCAAAAATGACCTAACATTGATCTTGCTCAAACTATTCAAAAAAATTGAACAGGAAAGAATGCTACCAAACTCTTTCTATGAAGACATCACCCTACTACCAAAATACATAAGATACCATGAAAAAACAAGATTGCAGCCTAATATCTCTAATGAATATAGATGTAAAAACCCTCAACAACATGGTTGCAAATCAAATCCTAAAGCACATTAAAAAAATTATAGATGACATTCAAGTGGGTTTAATCCCAAGTATGTAAGGTTGGCTCAACTCAAGAAAATCAGTGTAATAAACCACATTGATAAACTGAAGAAGAAAAATCATATAATGCTCCTGATTGAGGCAGAAAAGGCATTTGACAAAATACAGCATGCTTTCCTGATAAAAACAATCAAAATGATAGGAATAGAAGGAAGCTTTCTCAATACAGTAAAGTGCATATATGAAAAACCTACACCTAGCTTTGTACTCAATGGTGAATGATTGAAACCTTTCCTGTTAGATCAGAAACAAGACAGAATGCTCACTATTACCATTATTATTCAGTATTGTGCTAGAAGTTCTAGCTACAGCAATTAGACTACACAAAGAAATAAAAGTCACCCAAATAGCAAAGGAGGAAGTAAAACTGTCACTATGCATTGATGACACCATCTTATATCTAGAAAATCCTGAAAAATCCACAACAAAGTGAATAGAAATAATAGATGAGTTCAGCAATGTGGAAGGATGCAAGATTAATACGCAAAAACCAATAGTGTTTCTGTACACTACTGGTGTGCAATCTGAGGAGGAAATCAGGAAAAAAACTCCATTTATACTAGTGACTAAAAAATCAAACTTAGGAATAAATTTAACAGGAAATAAAGGGACTGATTTCAGAAAATTATAAAACATTGCTAAAAAAAACTGAAGAAGACTTAAATAAATGGAAGTACACTCTGTGTTCATGGGTTGAAAGATGAAATATTATCATTTTTTTTAAGATTTATTTTATTTCTTTATCTCCACTCCCCCACCCCACCCCCACTGTCTGTCTCTGTGTCCACTCGCTGTGTGTTCTTCTGTGTCTGCTTGCGCTTTTGTCTGGTGGCACTGGGAATCTCTGTCTCTTTTTTGTTGCATCATCTTGCTGCATCAACTCTCTGTGTGTGCAGCAGCACTCCTGGTCAGGCTGTTTTTCATGTGGGGTGGCTTTCCTTGCAGGGAGCACTCCTTGCACATGCGGCTCCCCTACATGAGGGGCACCCCTGCATGGCACAGCATTCCTTGCATGCAGCAGCACTGCACATGGGTCAGCTCACCATATGGGCCAGAAGGCCCTGCGTATCAAACCCTAGACCCTCTACATGGTAGCCACTGTATCAGTTGAGACACATCTGCTTCTCAAAATACTATTAAGATGTCAATTCTATGCAAACTGATTCAAAGATTCAATGCAATCCCAATAGAAATCCCAAGAGCCTTTTTTGCAGATATCAAAAAGCCAATAATCAAATTTATGTGGAAGGGTTTGGGGACCCAAAGAGCCAAAAGTATCTTAGAAAAGAACAAAGTTGGAGGACTCTCACTTCCTGACTTTAAAGTATACTATTTAGTGACAGTGGTAAAAAGAAAAACAACATGGTATTGGCTAAGGACAGACAGATTAACAAATGTAACCTAATCTAGAATGCAGAAATTGACCCTGAAATCTATGGTGAAGTGATTTTTGACAAGGGTGATAAATCCATCCTGCTGGGCCAGAATACACTTATTCAACAAATGGTCCTGGAAGAACTGGATAGCCAAATCCAAAAACAAGGTTATACAAAAATTAACTCAAAATGGATCAAGGCACTAAATATAAAAACAACTACTGGAAGACAATGTAGGAAAACATCTTCAGGATCTTAAGGTAAGTGGTAGTTTCTTAAACATTACATCCAAATCACAAGGAATAAAGAAAAAATAGATGTATGGGACCTCCTCAAAATTCAGCAATTTGTACACCTAAAAGGACTTTGCCAGAATGGTGAAAAGGGAACAAACTCAATGGGAGAAAATATCTGGCAATCACATATCTAATAAGGGTGTGATATCCATGATATATAAGCAAAGCATACAACTTAACAATAAGAAGACAAATTAATCTGATTAAAAACTGGGCATAAGACTTGAAAAGACAACTACCCAAGAAACAATACAAATGGCAAAGAAACACATGAAAGAATGTTCAATATCATTAGCAATTAGGGAAATGAAATCAAAACAATAATTGGATATCATTTCGTACATATTAGACTGGTTGCTATTAAAAAGTTAGAAAACTGTAAATGTTGAAGAGGAAGTGGAGAGATAGGAATGCTTATTCACTGTTGGTGAGAATGTAGAATGGCACAGCCACTGTGAAGGACTGTCTGGCAGCTCCTAAGGAAGTTGAGTATAGACTTGCCATGGGGCCTGGCAATACTATTACTAGGCATATACCCAGAAGAACTGAGGACAGTGACATGAACAGACATGTGCACATCAATGTTCATAGAAGCATGATTCATTATAGCCAAAAGTTGGAAAAAGCCAGGTGTCCAAAAACTGATGAATGGCTAAACAAATTGTGATGTATACACATGCTGGAATACTATGCAGTGGTAAGAAGAAATCAAGTTGTGAAACATGACAACATGGATGAACCTAGGGGACATTATGTTGAGTGAATCAAGTCAGACATAAAAGGACAAATACTGTGTGATTGCATTATTATGAATTAAATATATTATATAAAATATAAATATATTATGTGAAACATGAATGCAGGAAAACGGCATATATAAGACCATTTTTATTTAAAGCTGAACAAATGTAGGTTAATACTACAAAATGTTATTATCAGGAAAAAAATTGTATGACTCCATATATATAATGTAAATATAAATCAATTTATAAAGATGAAATTAGATTAGTGATTATGGCACACTGGAGATGGAATGCTAAAGAACAGGTAGTCTTTCTTTTTCGAGTAATGGAGTTCTAAAATTTTTGAGATGGTGAATGTACAATATTGTGATTATACAAAAAGCCATTGATTATACACTTTCAATAGATCATATGGTATGTGAATATATCTCAACAAAAGTATTTAAACAAATGAGTAACTGTGTAAGAGTAGCCAGAATAGGGGGTACATTCAGCAGTGGAAACAGAAAGAAAATGAGAGGTAAGGAATTTTGTTTTTTTAGTTATAAGTGAAATAATGAAAATGCTCTAATAATGATTGAAGTGATGATGCACAAGTAAGTGATTATACCAAATTCCAATGATTGTATACTTTGGATGAACTGTATGCTTTACTAATATGTATCAATAAAATTGATTTGTTTTAAAAAAGAGATGCTTAACCTCCCACAGGTTAAATATACATGAGAAGATGTTATTAATATAAATACTCCAGATAATACATAAGTTAATATAGATTTGTCAATATCTTCACTGTCTGTATGTCCTGAAACTGCTTTGCTTGATATTAGACATCAACATAGTGTTGTTGGTCACAATTTCAGTTATATGTGACAAAAACAAGAGATTTTCTTATTACATTATTTTTACAATGAACTCTCATTAGGCATTACACTTTTGTAAACAAGTAATAAATTAACCATGTCCACCTAAAAAAAAATCTATTGGACACTGCAAACACAGTGCTGAGAGGTAAATTTATAGCCCTGAATGCTTATTTTAAATAGAAGAGCTAATACTGAAGATCTAACTGCACAACTGGAGGAACTAGAAAAAAACAGCAATCTAATCCCAAACCAAGCCCAAGGAAAGAAATAAAGATCAGAGCAGAGATAAAAGAAATCAAAACCAAAAATCAATAGAGAGAACCAAAAAAAACAAAAGTTGGTTCTTCAAGAAGATTAACAAAATTGACAAGTCCTTAGCTGACTGACAAAGACAAAACAGAGAAGACACAAATGAGTAAAATCAGAAATTAGAGGGTACATTTCCACTGACCCTGCAGAAATAAGACAGATAATAAGAGGATACTATGAGCAACTGTATGCCAAATATGTAGACAAGATGGACAAATTCCTAGAAACACATGAAACACCTATATTGACCCTAAAAGAAATAGAAAAACTCAACAAACTAATCACAACTGAAGAGATTGAAACAGTCATCAAAAACCTCCCAAATGTGTGCATATGTGGCTCAGGCACTTGAGCACCTGCTTCCCACATTTGAGGTCTCAGGTTCACTTTCCAGTGCCTCCTGAAAACAAAAAACAAGCAAACAAAGGAAAAACCAACTCAGGGGAGTGAAAGTGGCTCAGTGTTTGAGTGCCCACTTCCTACAAACATGTTCCCAGGTTCAGTACATGGTCTCATTACCTCACAAAAAAGAAAACCTCCAAAAGATGAAATCCCTGGGACCAGAAAGCTTTATAGGTGAGTTCTATCAATCATTCAAAGATAGTCTAATACCAATTCTGCTAAAGCTCTTTCAAAATATTGAACAGGAAAGAACACCACCAAGTTTATTTTACAAAGCCAATATCACCCTAATTCCAAAACCAGATAATGATGTTTGAAAGAAAAAAATTACAAATAGCTTTATTGAATATAGAGGCAAAAATCCTCAACAAAATACTTGCAAACTCAATTCAAAAGCACATTAAAAGAATTATACACCACAAACAAAAAGGTTTTATTCCAGGTATGTAAGTGTTTCAACACAAGAAAATCATTTAGTGTAATAAACCACACTGATAAATTCAAGAAGAAAAATCATATGATCTGATTGAAGCACAAAAGGTATATACAAACTACAGTATCCTTTCTTGATAAAAACACTCTAAAAGATAAGAAAAGAAGGAAGCTTTCTCAATATGGTAAAGTGCATTTATGAAAAACCTACAGCTAGGGAGAACCAGCAAGATGGCAGCCGAGTAAGGAGCTCCTAGAGTCAGCTCCTGTTACAGGCAGTTAGCAAACACCCAGAGCTATCTGGAGCTAGCTGAAGTACCTGTTTGGGGGCTCCAAGAGACCAGAAGAGCATCCTGCAATGTCTTTGAAGGAGTGGAAGGAGGAGACTACCCGTCTGCAGAGAAGACTCATAAGTAGAGCACTCCACACTGTGGAGGCCAGTGCCCATCCTCCACTGGAGGCACAAGCCACCTCGGGAGCTGTTCTGCAGCTGGATTCAAAAGCTTCACTTTCCCAAAATGGAGGAGGAAGAGATGGTTGGGCACCAATTTCAGCTATCAATGAGGAAATTCAGTGGGCTATACTATAACCCTGAGAGCAGCTAAAGCTTGAGCCTGTCTAAGTCACAAAGAGGCTGGGAGCTGCCATCTTAACTCCACGCCTGGCACGAGGGGAAGCAGGGTGGAATGTGTAGCGAGCAAAGGAGGTCATGATGAAGTCAAGAGTTTATGTTCCCTGTTACGTATCTGCATGCGGGTCGAAACCGGATAGGAAATGCAAGCAATTCTATGAACTACACTTTTGGCTGAGGTGACTGTTTTCCTTATAAGAATGTACTTCCGGTTAATTAAAAGAGGGCGTGTTTTTGGAGGCAGAACTAAAGACACCTGCTATTTTCGTAACAGTCTAAAAATAGCTTCGTATATAAGCACCATTGTACTCATATGTAATAAAAGCATGGAGCTGACTCTGCTTTGCTGAATGCCTGAGCGAGCTTCAGTCCTCCTTACTACCAATTATCTGGCTGCTGACTCTTATCTCCATCTCCGTTCTGTACAATTTTATACAACAACTGGCACTCCAACAGGGACCTAAGGTAAGAGTTGGGAACAGTTAGGACTGAGAAGGATAAAGACGTATGAGGGAGTCATACTATGCTTAGCAAGTAGTAAGGAGATGTGTCTAAAATTTAAAAAGAAAAAACAAAAAGAGATAAGGGTCAGAATGGGAAATTCCCTTCTGGTTTAGACCCTTACATTAATGTTTTGAAGGCTTTGCTTCAGTCTTCTGGAATACCAAAGATAATATTTTAAGAAGTTTAATAAATAAGATACAGAAACAATGTTACTGGTTTACACTGCAACATAAAAATCAATTTAATCTTAAACTTTGGAAACAAGTTGGGCGTGCTTTACAAAGGGCTCATCAAAGAGGTGATGTTTTGTCTGCGGAGGAATGGCCTCATCAAAGAGGTGATGTTTTGTCTGCGGAAGAATGGGCAGCTTTTAATGTTATCTCTTTGGCTCTTCAGACTTTTCAGTTTGATTCAGAGTCCTCTCAAAAACAACTCCTCAGAGCAAGAGGAGCCGAGGCCAGTGAGTCTTGTATTTTAGATCTCTTACAGATTATAGAAAAATACTGCTCATAGTTCCCAGCAAGAGGAAGTTTAGAACTAGGAGATTAGGAAAGAGTAGAAAAAAAAGAGTAAAAAAATTACATGTACAAGGTGTTTTGCTCCCTTTTACTATTTGGCCTACTTGGACTGTTATTAAATCTGTTTTGATACTAAATCTGAAGTTTTGTCTCATCTACTTCATTAGCTGACTTTAGAAAGTCACTTTCTCCTCCACCGACATCTCCTCCTCCTCCTGTACCTGGAGAAGTTCAGTCAAAGTTGTCAGCTTTACAACAGGGCATTGTGCAGGCTAGAACGGAGGGAAATCATGTTGTATTGCTTGTGCAAGGAGAGGTGAAGTCACAAATACAATGTCCCATGCAGGCAAAAGTGCTAAATAAGGCCCTTATAAGTAAAATCATGCTTGTAAGAAAACTCTGTTAAAGTGTTGACTAAGATAAGGAAAATGTTCTGGCAGCAACTGTGCAAACCCCCCTTATGCTGCCCATATGATAATGTGGCTATGGGCTAGTGGGGGCTAATAGAATTAAGCTGCTGGAAGAGGAGGAAAACATGGCAACATTGGTGTTCTGTTTTGTTTCCATGCTGATTCTGATTGGGCCTATTTAGCCAAATTAACAAAATTAGTACAAAAATTTTATCAATGTGTTAAAAGGAATTTCTGGTTTTGATTCAATAGCTTACTCTTGAACTTCAAGTATTAGTGTAGTCTTAAAGAGTAGTAGTCCAAAAAAATGTATGTTAATGGTCTGTCTAAACTGCTAAATAAGAGCTTAACTATATGCTGCTCAAGTTATCTTAACTGATTGCTGATAACTAATAAAAATGTTTCCAAGTACAAGCTTGCATGTTACAAGCAACATGGATTCCAGAAAAAATATTAAATACAGTAAAATAAGAAAGTAAGAATTATGAGTTAATTGTAAACTGTATGTTTCTGTTAATGTGTTGTAATTGTTTTATGTTTGTCTGTTCGTTCAATGTCAGTGTATATTTTGATACTTCCAGATGGTAATATAAATTAATAAAAATTTTTAAAAAGAGCTCTATTCAAATGGCCAAAAAATTAAATAAGTGCTTATATTAATACTTAAGTTTAAATGTTAATAAGATCTCTACAATGATAAAAATTGTAAGTCTTGATTAACAAAATTACTGTAAGTCTTTTTATAAAAAAGTTGTTCTTGCTTAGATTGAAATGAATAGTTTATTTTTCTTCACAGGATAAAATGAAGGATGTAAAACTTAAATGAATATTAAAGAAGGTTAAAAGTTTGTGGGAATGCTGACTGAAATTTAATAAGTGTTTTCTAAAAGGTGGGTTTTGTCCTAAAATAGGATGGCTAATTTTCATAAACTCTTGGAACTTAAATGCATGTGGCAAGTTACAGAAAGTATTGTGGTAACTTTAAGTAAGGAAATGTGTTCTGTGAAGGTAAAATTTGTCTTAATATAATTATAGTCTATATGGTTATAAATAATTATAAGAAGTTTAATGAAGCTTGTTTAAATTAAAGTGTTTAAATGGCTAATTCCAAAAAGTCATTATTACACAAACCTGAATTAATAATAATAATAATAAAAGGTACTTTTATAACAGGAAAACTTGTCGGCAGCCAGCCTCCCCTGCCAACTTGCTTCTAGGGGACTGTTTCTAATATTGCATTCTACTAAATATTTAAAGTGAAGAAAAGTTTATTATTTTAACAAGCTTGTTTAGTGTTGATGGCAATTATACATTGTAAAAGGTCTGCCTGGTAACTTATGTATGTAGAATGTATGGAATGTGTTTTTATTGTTAAGGAAACAGGAGATGATTTTGTCCCAAGATAAAATGATTGATTATTGGGGAAAAGTAGAGTGTAAGACAATGCCTGAATGAATACTAGAAGTGGAGAAGGTCCATGGAAAAGAAATTTTTATAATTAAAGTTAAATAAAATTTGATGAGTCTATCTATAAAATTTTTAAAAGTTTAGTATCAAGTAGTATACTAATGCAAAGTTTAAAATTTTGTTCTTTCTCAAAGTCTCTCAAGTCATTAGTCTGTTTTAATAAGCCTCCTGAATAATCAGTATACAAAAAAAGTCTGTTTTATCAAAATAGCTTCTTGTGCTTTAACCTCATCATTTCCTCAGTGTTCCAAGAAGGAAAAGTCTTATCTCTTTTAAAGGAACATAACGTTCAAACCTGCTTTCTCAAAATCAAATCCTGAAAAGTAGCCTTTTATTCCAAACAAATTACAAGAGATTTGTTCTTTTACCTTGAAAGAAAAATTAAAGTAATAATTAAGTTCATTTAATATGTTATAAGTTGAATGGAAGGTGTTTAAGTGTTATAAAATTAACAAGTTTTCTTTAATGCTCTATTAATTAAAATTATATGAGTAAAAAGTTCCTATAAATGCTTAAGAGTGTATAAATTTACCAATATTTCAGCATAATATTAAACAAAAGTACAATGTGGTTAATTATGGTTTTAATTATTATAAAAAAGTATGTGTCACAGAAACAACCTCTTATAGATTAAAATAACAACACTGTGTATGCAGCAATCCCAAATAGTTTGTTGCAAGAAGTTAATGTCCAGCTGTGTCGCTATCACTTTGTTTTCAAACTTGCTAAGACTTTCCTTAAGTCTCTTTTTAGACAGGTCAAGCCAGCCTGCATTCCTCTATCTGTGAAAACCCAACAATGGACTTTTGCAGTGCTTTTCAGGGCTATGTGCATAGCCCAACCATCTCTCCTGACATGGTAATAATAATCTGGCTGTGTAGAAAAAAATCTGTCTAAAACCCTACTGATAATGCTTCTGCTTATGTTTCTGTAAAATGCCGTGCATTTTTTCAAGATTATTCTATACAACATATTACTGGCATTCCTTATAATAGCACAGGGCAAGCAATTACTGTACGTCGTCATCATTCATTAAAAGAAGCTTTGTTTAAACAAAAAGGGGGAAAATATACGGATTCTCCTCGAAAAAAGATTGCTGTTGCTCTTTTTAAAATAAATTTTTTGGATATAGGAAAAGATGGATCTACACTAGCAGAAAAACAATGAATTAAAGGGTATTTGTCCCAACCTGCTTTCTATTTAAATGTCATTACTAATCAATGGATACCTGTTATCGTATTATGATGGGGATGGGGTTATGCTTATATTTCTACAGGTCGAGAGAAAATCTGGATACCTAACAAGAGATTAAAGTTAGATGGCAGCCAAAAGAGAAATGGAGGAAGTTCAACAGCAGTTTAAAATGATGCGGCTGGAGAATGGAAAGACTTATTTTAGAGTGCCGCTGCCTGAACACAAAGAACTCAACCTCCGACATGGGGACAACTGAAAAAGCTCACCCAAAATGCTGAAAAACTGATTGGAGAAACAAATACTGTCAAAAGTCCTACAACTCTCTTCTTAACTATGTTATCTCTTGTGTCTTTTCAGGTTGGTTCATGTCAGACTTTTAATTATAGCTATTGGGCTTATATTTCCAATCCACCATTAATGAAAGGAGTGTCATGGACTGATCCTGCTGTCCCTATATATATATACTAATGAAACTTTTTGGATGCTGGGACCCTATGATAGTTGTGGCCCTTTATTTCCACATGAAGAAGGGACTAAATTGCCAAATTACACCACTGGAGTAGTGGGCCTTCCGATTTGTTTAGGACAGCTGCCTTATTGCTTAAAGTATAAAATGCAAGCATGGTTGTCAATTCAGAGAAATTTGACAAAACAGGAAGCTGTTCGTCATTTATATTTACTAGCTGCTTATGCTTTTAATTTTTTCTGAAAGAACGAATTCATCTAGTTCTGATTTGCCACCATGTCATCTCCCAGTGGTCTCTCAGCTTACTGATTGGATTCATTAGACCCAATGTCAAAGAGCTGAAGGTCGAGTTTTAATTAATTCTTCCTATGGAAAAGTTATTGATTAGAGCCCTTTTGGTTCTGCTCAATCACAAGGCCTGGGAGTTGATTTGAGATGGCATCGAAATGATACTGATTTTCATCACATATATATAAGTAACAGTTCTAACCATTCTATTGTTTGGCATGGTGGAGGGTTTGGGGTCCCTTCTCCTTTTTTGGAAAATTATCATTCTCATCCCCATTTATGGAAACTTCCTAATGCCTTTTATTCTATTAGTAACTTTACACTCACGTTTTTAAAGAATATTAGTCATCATACACAAGTGTGTGTTCCATTACCATATTTAATTTTAAAAGGATATGTTAATTGGAATGAAACTAATGGAGAACTTTCTTGTCAAAATTGTTCTTTATATACTTGTCTTAATTCATCTATGAGTTTTAATCAATCAAATGAAAGCATTTTTCTTCTCCGTCAGCGTACTGGTTTGTAGATGCCCATAACAATGACTCGACATTGGCAGGATAGTCAAGCAACATATTTCTTAGAAAAAATAGCACAATAATTAAATTCACAAAATGCAGCTGTATTTTCTGTACTCCTTCAGAAACTGGATTTAAACAAAAAGGGGGAGATGTAGCGAGCAAAGGAGGTCATGATGAAGTCAAGAGTTTATGTTCCCTGTTACGTACCTGCATGCGGGTCGAAACGGGATAGGAAATGCAAGCAATTCTATGAACTACACTCTTGGCTGAGGTGACTGTGTTTTCCTTATAAGGATGTACTTCCAGATAATTAAAAGAGGGCGTGTTTTTGGAGGCAGAACTAAAGACACCTGCTATTTTTGTAATAGTCTAAAAATAGCTTCGTATATAAGCACCATTGTACTCGTATGTAATTAAAGCATGGCGCTGACTCTCTGCTTTGCTGAATGCCTGAGCGAGCTTCAGTCCTCCTACTACCAATTATCCCGCCAATTATCCGACTGAAAACCCCAGTGCTGGTGGAGAACAGCTTCTTCCCATCCAGGTCAGATTGCAGGTCTAGCCTAGGCCTCAGTGCCACCTCCAGCAGGGAGGCAGCTGCGGGGACCTGTACCAGCCTCTCCGGGAAATTA
This sequence comes from Dasypus novemcinctus, assembly GCF_030445035.2. Lineage (NCBI taxonomy): Eukaryota > Metazoa > Chordata > Mammalia > Cingulata > Dasypodidae > Dasypus > Dasypus novemcinctus. Next base: position 2,395,831 of record NC_080686.1, on the reverse strand, counting down.
CTGACCAAGCCACAGAGGCCAGTGACTATCCTACTCTGGTGGCACGAGCTGCCCCAGGAGCTGTTCTGTGATGGGAATTGGAGGCTCCATTTCCCAGAACAGGAGGAGGAGATGGTTGGCTGCTGATTTCGGCTACTGATGGGTAGACTTGGCTGGCTAAGAGATCACCCTGGGAACAGGCAGGTGTGAACGGCCCAAGTCAGAAAGAGGCCAGTAGCCACCATTTTGACACTGCCCCCAGCCTGAGGGGAAGTCAGGCTGACTGAAACTCAGTGTTGGCAGGAACCAGTTTCTTTCATGCAGACCAGCCTGCAGCCTGCCTAGGCTTCAGCCCCACCTCTGGCAGGGAGGAGCCTAAGGAGCCCTGCACCAGCCTATATAGGTAACTGCAGGTAACTTTGGCTGCCACAGACTGAAAGTAAGAAGTCTACCAGGCCAACTGCAGTCATCTTGGACCTGCATTGCACAGATTGCTGCCCACACTTGCAGCTCCATTCCTGCCCCAGGCAGGGGAGAAAGGGATGTGAATCTTCATCAGTCTCTCTGGGCAACTATAGTCTAGGTCTGTACATGGATTATTCCACATAGCTGTGACTCTGTCCCTACCCCTGGCAAAGGAGAAAGTTGGAAGAAGCTTCATTGGTCCCTGGTGCAATGAGGGCAGCTTGAGCCTCCACAGTTTACAGCACCAACTACATGCTTGGCTCCTACTGCATAAACAGCAAGGGAGTAATGATAGCAAGCCCTAAACTAAAGAGAAAAACTTCACCCAGAATAAATACTCTAATAAGCCAGATGCAAAGACTCCAACAAAAAATTACAATCCACATCAAGAAACAGGAAGCTATGGCCTAGTTAAAGGAACAAGATAAGCCTCCAGATAACATGAAGGAGTTGAGACAACTAATTATAGATGTTCAAACAAATCTCCTTAATAAATTCAATGAGATTAAGGATATTAAGAAGACATTGGATGAGCACAAAGAATTTGCGAGCATACATAGAAAAATAGCAGATCTTATGGGAATGAAAGGTGCAATCAATGAAATTTTAAAAACAGTGGAATCATATAATAGCAGATTTGAAGAGGCAGAAGAAAGGATTGGTGAGCTTGGAGTAATGGCCTCTGAAAGTGAACATACAAAAGAACAGATGAAGAAATAATGGAAAACATTTAACAAGGTCTCAGGCAACTAAATGACAGCAAAAGACGTGCAAACATGTATGTCATGGTGCAAACATGGGTGTCCCAAAAGGAGAAGGGAAAAGGAGCAGAAGGAATATTTAAAGAAATAATGGTAGAAAATTTCCAAACCCTATTGAAGGACATAGATATCCCTATCCAAGAAGAACAAAGTACTCCCATCCAAAAAAAAGTCCAAACAGACCAACTCCAAGATATAAACTCATCAGAATGTCAAAGGCCAAAGACAAAGAGAGAATTCTGAGAGCTGCAAGAGAAAAGCAATGCATAACATATAAGGGATATCCAATAAGATTAAGGGCTGATTTCTCACCAGAAACCATGGAGGCAAGAAGATAGTGGTCTGATATATTTAAGATACTACAAGAGAAACACTTTCAGACAAGAATCTTATATCCAGCAAGACTGTCTTTCAAAAATGAGGGTGAAATTAGAATATTCACAGACAAACAGATACTGAGAGAATTTCTAAGTAAGAGACCAGAATTTCAGGAAATACTAAAGGATGTGCTAGAGCCTGAAAAGAAAAGACAGGAGAGAGAGGCCTGGAAGAGAGTCTAGAAATGAAGATTATATCAATAAAAGTAAAAGTGTCAATAGAGTGGTGAAAATACAATAAGACAGATAAAACTCAAATAGTCAGGAATAAACTTAACCAATGATATAAAGCACTTGTATTAAGAAAACCCCACCTCAATGTTAAAACAAATCAAAAAACCCTAACCCCCTAAATAACTGGAAGAACATTCCATACTCATGGATTGGAAGCTAAATATCATTAAGATGTCAATTCTACTCAATTTGATACACAGATTTAATACAATCCTGTTAAAAATAACATCAGCATTAAAGAAAAAATTGAAAACATGATCATTAAATTTATTTGGAAGGGTAAAGTGTACTGAATAGCCAAAAACATCATAAAAAGGAAAAGTGAACCCTCATCTCCAGGTTTTAAATCATAAAACCTACCTATAGTGGTAAAAACAACATGGTACTGGCCTAAAGACAGACACAATAGACCAATGGAACCAAATTTATGGTTCAGAAACAGACCCTCACAGGTATGGTCAAGTGATTTTTGACTAGTCTTTCAAACTCACACAGCTCAGGCAGAACAATCCATTCAACAAATGGTGCTGAAAGAATTGGACATCCATAGCTGAAAGAAGTAAAGAGGCCCTATCTCACAGATTTTCCAAAAACTAACTCAAAATGGATCAAAAAACTAAAAATAAAAGAACAATAAAACCTCTAGAAGAAATTATTGGAAAATAACTTCAAGCCTGGTGGTAGGTGGTAGATTCTTAAAGGAGATAAGAGAAGGACTGAGTGGACTACTGATGTTTAATGTATGAAGAAGTTTTAATTACCTTTACTGTAAAATTGTGGAAATGTATAGAGTGGATGGTAACACAAGGTGAATAACAGCTAGTTTATAAATGGGGATGTGACTGAAAATAGTAGTCTAGTTATGTAAATGCCAATTGACAGAATGCTTGACCAAGAGTTGGGTGAGAATTGTGGTTGATGGTATAGATGCAAGAGTGTCTTTTGTTAGCTAGAACAAATGTATATCACTACTGCAGGGTGATGGGAATGTGGAGAAGCATGGGAAAATACAGCTGGAGTGACCTATGGACTATGGTTAGTAGTAATAATATAATATTCTTGCATCTATGCAAAAGATGTATTGTGTTGATACTGAGGCAGTATGGAAAATGTGAGCCAAATGTACACTATGGACATGGTAACAATCAGATGATATTATTTTATCTGTAGCAAATGACATCAAATTGTGGTGTGTTGATGGAGGGGTGTTGTTTGGGAATTCTGCACATGTGTATAATTGTTTTATAAGTTTACAACATCTGTCATAAAAATATATATATTTTTAAAATAATAATAGGGTGGGTTGGGGGAAAAACAGACCAAATGTAAGATAAGGACTATGATTAGTAGTAAGATTTTGACAGTGTTCTTTCATAGTTTGTAGCAAACATCTCATGAAAATGCAAGGTGCTGGTGGTGGGTTGATGAATGGGACCCCTGTATGATGATATGCATGTTTGCTTTGTAAGTTCACAACTTTTACTATACACTAAATTGTTTATGTATGTTCATATATAAATGACATAAAAATAATAACAATCAGTTGGTTAGGGGAAAACTACTTTGTTTAGTAGTAATATTTTGACAATGCTCTTTAATCATTAGTTAAAAAGGTTTAAAAACAATGCAAGTTATTGGTGGTAGGGTGAGATGTTATGTATGTTTGTTTGATGTTATGTATGTTTGATTTGTAAGTTCACAACTATTATACATTTATTGTTTATGTATGTTTATGTATAAGTGATATATTTCAATAAATTTTTAAAAACGAACCAAAAAAAAACCCTACAGCTAGCTTTGTACTCAATGGTGAAAGACAGAAAGCTTTCCCACTGAGCTCAGAACAAGACAGGGATGCCCACTTTCACCATTTTTCACCATTGTTATTCAATATTAGGCTAGAAAATCTAGCTAAAGCAATTAGGCTAGACACAGAAATAAAAGGCAAGCAAAAGGAAAGGAAGAAGTTAAACTTTCACTACTCACTGATGATATGATCCTATATCTAAGAAAATCCTGAAATATCCAGAACGAAGCTACTAAAATTAATAGAAGAGTTCAGCAAAGTGGCAGGAAGCAAGATTAATATGTTTAAGTCAATAGGTTCCAAACACTACTGATATGCAATCTATGGAGGAAATTAGAAAAAAATCCCTTTATTAGAAAAAAAAGCCACTAAAAAAAATAAAATATTTAGGAATAAACTCAACCAAGGACATAAAGGGCCTGTATTCAGAAAACTACAAAATATTGCTGAAAGAAACCAAAGAAGACTAAAATAAATGGAAGGAGATTTCATGTTCATGGACTGGAAGACTAAATATCTTTTAAATGTCAATTCTACCCCAACTGATTTATAGAGTCAATGCAATCCCAATAAAAATCACAACAGCTTTTATTTGCAGAAATATAAAAGCCAATATTCATATCTATTTGGAAGGGTAAGAGGCCCCAAATAGTCGAAAATATCTTAAAGAAGAACAAAATTGAAGAATTCTCACTTCCTCACTTTGAAATATATTACTTATCTACAGAGGTAAAAACAGCATGGTACTGGCATAAGGACAGACAGATTGAACAATGGAACTGAAACAAGAATACAGAAACAGATCCTCATATCTACAGTCAAGTGATTTTTGACAAGGTTGATATACCCACCCAGCTGGGCCAGAAGTGTCTATTCAACAAATGGTGCTGGGAAACCTGGACAGCCATATCCAAAAGAAAGAAAGAAGACCCCTATCTCACACCTTTTACAAAATTTAATTCAAAATGGATCAAGGACTTAAACATGAGTGACAACTGTAAAATTCCTAGAAGAAAATTAAAGAACACATCTTCAAGATTTTGTGGTAGGTTGTAGTTTCCTATACCTTATATCCAAAGCATGAGCAACAAAAGAAAAAATAGATTCATGGGACCTCTTCAAAATAAAACTTTTGTACCTCAAACAACTTTCTCAAAAGTGTGAAAAGGCAACAGACTCACATGAGAAAGTATTTGGCAATCACATATCTTACAATGGCTTAAGATCCATGATATTTAAAGAGATTATACAACTCAACAATAAAAAAATGACCCAATTAAAAAATTGGCAAAAGACTTGGAAATACAATTCTCCAAAGAAGAAATACAATGGTGAAGAAACACATGAAAAAATAAATTAACATCACTGGCAACTAGGCAAGTGCGAATCAAAACTACAATGAAATATTTCACACTATTAGACTGGCCACCCTTAAAAAGTCAGAAAACTGTACATATTGAAATGGGTATGGAGAGATAGGAACACTTATTCATTGTTGGTGGAATGTAGAATGGTATAGCCACTGTGAAGGACTGTTTGACACTTCTTAAGAAGTTGAACATAGACTTGCCAGGAGATCCGACAGTATGATTACTAGGGATATATCCAGAAGAACAGAGAGCAACAACACAAACAGACATCTGCACACTGACGTTCATACAGACATTATTCACACTTGCCATAAGTAACAAGTTACGAGTTAGTAACAACCCAGGTGTCCATCAACTGATGAACAGGAAAACAAATTGTGGTGTAAAGACCTGATGGAATATTATGCAGCAGTAAAAAGAAATGAAGTATTGAAGCATATGACAATATGGATGAACCTGGAGGACATTATGTTGAGTGAAGCAAGCGAAAGGACAAATATTGTATGATTGTGCTATTATGAACCAAATATATTATGTAAACTCATGGAATTAATAATAATTATAGGTCACCAGCAAATAGAATGAGGGTAGAGAATAGAAAGTTGAAGTTTAATCTATGCAGATTTGGTTAAAATGTTTTACATCTTTGGAAATGAATCAAGATGGTGAGAGAAAATCATGGTGTTTGTGATTAGCAGGGCTATTATATGGGTATGACAGTTGTTGAAAGAGAAATTCTAAGGATATTTAAATTATCAGAAGGAAAGCTAAAATATGTAACATGGGACTGCATAACATAATGAAACTTCATGTAACATGAATATGGGTGATATTACCTATATAAGACTTTATTTTTACAAAATTTATATACAAATAAGCTAGAGCAAATGAAACAGAATAGCAGCTATATCTGGCAGGGGAAGCACAAAGAGATTCAGAGGTGATGAGTTTTGTTGGTTTGGTTTTTGTTTTTTGAATTGTATTGTTATTAGAATAATATACTCTAAAAATGATTGAAGTGGATTTATGTGATTATACTGAATACCACTGATTGTACAATTTGGATGGATGTATCCTTTATTAAATAGCAATATAATTTATTTGTTAAAAAGTTAAGAAAAGGTTTTTCTAAAACCTATGAACAACCTGCCTAGTTGGCAAAGATTCTGTATCTGATCAGAAAAATCTGTGCTTTATATTGATCTTATCATCTTCTCATTTAAGAGAATAAGCCTTTTCACTTTTAAAACAATAAGTATATTTTTACCATCATACTACCTCCTGTCTTTACTTTTTTTTTTTTTAAGATTTATTTTTTATTTATTTATTTCCCCTCCCCCCCCAGTTGTCTGCTCTCTGTGTCCATTTGCGGTGTGTTCTATGACCGCTTCTATCCTTATCAGCGGCACTGGGAATCTGTGTTTCTTTTTTATTGCATCATCTTGTTGTGTCAGCTCTCCGAGTGTGCAGCGCCATTCCTGGGCAGGCTGCACTTTCTTTCGCACTGGGTGGCTCTCCTTACAGGCGCACTCCTTGTGCACTGGGCTCCCCTATGCGGGGGACACCCCTGCGTGGCATGGAACTCCTTGCGCACATCAGCACTGCACGTGGGCCAGCTCCACACGGGTCAAAGAGGCCCAGGGTTTGAACTGCAGACCTCCCATGTGGTAGGCGGATGCCCTATTCATTGGGCCAAGTCCACTTCCCTGTCTTTACTTTTTAAATATATTCTCATATTCATTAAGTAGGGAACTAAATATTGTTTTACAGTTTGCCATGATTTTATTTAACAAGCTGTTAAAGCCTGATAACTTTTGATGTTTTCCCTTGAAAACTTGAACCATAAATATCTTTTTGATCTCAAAATCTTGTTTGGATTTTCTAGAGCACCACTGGAAAATCCCTTAGTATTTTTTCTTTCACCTTATAAAAAGAGACATGTTATCACTAGTTAATATTATTCAATATATTATCAGTTACACAGGAACTGTTATCAAATTAAAAAGGATTTGCAACTTTCTGTTGGTTAAATTTAAAGGATGTGATTAATATAAACATTTCAGAAATTATATAATAAGTTCTTAGAGCCTTAATATTCTCACTGTTCATGAGTTGTTCAAATACTGATATGACTGATGTTGGACAACAGTATTATTGATCATTAGTTCAGCTGTTCTTAAAATAATGTTTCATGAACTTTCATCTGATTGTTCACTTTTGTGAACCAGCAATAAGTTAATGATGGACATTTTAAATTATGTGTCATCTAGAGATAGTTTTCATTCTGATGCTTCCCTGAAAACACTTGCAATCAGCTATAGGCTAGTGTGCTTCATCTTCAACAAAAAGGGCTGTCTCAGAGACCCATGGAAAGGACTATGCCAAGTTTTCTGAGGCATCAGCTTCTAATGGCATTTCTTAAATAACTTTAACAGCATGCCACTGTACTGAGGCAAGATTCCCAGAATTATAGTGAAGAAACTGATAGATTCATGAGATTGATAATAAAAGATCTAATGAAACAAGAATTATCTAGGGCCAAATAAACTGATAAAGAATGATTATAGTTTTGTTTCAATTATTGCTAATATTTTATTGTTCTATTTTCTAGATACAAGGGACCTCTTACTGAATTAAAATATCTATAATTCATAAAACATTCATCTTTACCTCCTTGCCTGACAACTCCAGAATTTGAAAACTCCTACTGAATATTCTTATATTTACAATAATGTAATTATTTGCATAGGTTCAATCTGAATTTGTCCTCCTTGTTAACAAGAAATGATTGGAGTCAATGGTTATATAACCAAGTCTTGGGAATGTTAATTTAAGAACAAAATCTATTTATATTGTTTGAGCAGCCCCCACCTTGATGCAGTTTCCTGTGCTTGCCCAAAATTGTGTTAAAGCTTCAGCAGAAACTGTAAAATTAAAGCCCCAGCAAACTTAACTTTGAGCAGATGTAACATTTTTCCTCCAGAAAACTGACTTATTATGAGATCCTTCTACTTCACCTGTTAACATTCACCTAAAATTCTGCAATATTCTCATCCCTGCTATTCTGCTACCTTTATCCAATGAGAGAATACCCCATGACTGTAAACTGGTAACTTTAAAATTAATGACTCCATTCATGCTCTTATGAGCAACCCAGAAGTCATTCTATCTTTCAATGCTTCTTACGCCAGAAATATCAAGGGTACACTATGCAGTTACCACTTACTTACTGAATAAAGTAGGCTTCCACAATTTTCTTCTGCCTAAAAGGATGAACTCCATCCTCTTACCCAAGCCTGATTTCTACCTGAAGGAAATTCTCTTAACATCTATAATAATTTTAGCATGCTATGGAAGCAAAGATGGTTCCTCCCTTCTTTAGGTATGCAAGTTGAAAATTGTAAAGAAGTAAATTATCTTCTTTTTACCATTTTGCTCCCATCTATGGTTGCCAACATTAAGAGTCACACACACACAAAAAACTGAGCCTGAATATTTTTTTAAAATGTTCTTGCATATTTTCATGTGACAGCAGCAACTACTAACATAGCTATAATTATACACTTAAATTAATAGTGTCTAAATTAACAGAAATACCTGCCCTTTCCTGGCTCAAAATTTTACTTTTAGTCCTCCATTTATTCATAGCATTTCCTTTGGGAAACACAAATTCTCCCCATATGAAATTGTTACTAGCAGACCTATCTCTGAGAATAAAATTGAGAAATGATCATTTATTGTCACACTATGACATGACCCAATTTGGAAACCCTTAATGCATTATGCCAAAGATTATCTTCCACAAGTAAAGACACCTTTACTGACCCACATAACAGACAAACCTTTAATCATAATCTGTCACCAGGATAATGGGTCTACTGGAAATGACAGACAAAAGACTAGATCATCATGAAAAGGAACCATGTCAAGTAGTCCTAACTTCTTACAATGCAAGTTAATTATAGGGTGTTGAACCATGGGTTCACGTTACTCAACTAAAAAGAGCTGCAGCAGACTCCCAGACTTGTTCTAATTATGGAGATTTAAACATCAAAATAACCAGGAAGGGAAGTAGACAATGTTACCAACATGACAGACCAAGTCCTACCTAAAAAAGTTCTCACCTAGACTCTACCTTACTTATACTTATAATGCATAAAATCTTTATGTTTCCCTATGCTTTGTCCTTGCACTGGCCTAGAAAGACAATTCCATTATCTGCTTCTCCCAGGACATTTCAAAGAGAGTTAACTTCATAGACTGTTCAAATTGTCACCATAAACCCTGATCTATGCATACTGCAGGGGACACCGTTGTTCTCCCTATAACACATTTCTTTCTTATCCCAAATGCATCAGCCTTTTTGGCTCAAACTGCACCATTTGCTTCATATCAAATATAAATACTAGACCCAAGGTCCTCATTACTCTTTAAGGTTTGTTGACCCTTTAACATTGTAACCAAGAATTAAAAATTAACAAAAGTTTATAATTATTGAATTGTTACATAGATGCTTTTTTCTTATCTTTTCAGTATATCATAAAATAATCAAAAGCTAATACCTGAAAGTACTGAAATTGCTTAGATTGACTTCACCCTTCTTTATAGTTGTTTCAAACTAGCCTTACCCTATTATATACTTACTGTTGTAGTGGTTATTCTAGTCTGATCTTACCTTTGTTTATGATTAATTCAACACTAGGATCACACTTGTATATATTTAGTACTGTGATAGTAACCACTCCACCCTTCCTTGTTTGAATCCATAAAAGTCCTAAACTCCTAAAAATTAGGGAGGAAGAATTTTGGACCTTTGGGCCAATGGTCTCTTTGCTAGACTAGGAAATAAACTTTCTCACTTGGAATGCCAATATCACAGGAATTGGTCTTTAAAGTGCATTTGGAGGAAAGAAACTGCTTTTGCAGTTTCAACCATACTATAGATACAACTGGTCTAGAGAATTATACAGATATCATAGAAGAGTTTGGAAAATTTACTATAATAGTCCACATGCCTCCATGAACAAGTTTTCCTAACAATGCATGTCCACTTTCAGGTTTAAGGCACTGGATCTGCAAAAGATTCACAACAAAAATAAACTTTGGGGGGCAGCGGACTTGGCCCAGTGGTTAGGGCGTCCATCTACCACATGGGAGGTCCGTGGTTCAAACCCCGGGCCTCCGTGACCCATGTGGAGCTGGCTCACGCGCAGTGCTGATGCACGCAAGGAGTGCGGTGCCACGCAGGGGTGTCCCCAGCGTAGGGGAGCCACACGCGCAAGGAGTGCACCCATAAGGAGAGCTGCCCAGCGCGAAAGAAAGTGCAGCCTGCCCAGGAATGGTGCCGCACACACGGAGAGCTGACACAACAAGATGACACAACAACAACAACAAAAAGAAACACAGATTCCCATGCCGCTGACAACAACAGAAGAGGACAAAGAAGAAGACCCAGCAAATAGACACAGAGAACAGACAACCGGGGTGGGGGGTGGAAGGGGAGAGAAATAAATCTTTTTAAAAAATAAAAATAAAAAATAAATTTTGGTCAGCTCTTTGTTTGTATGCTCAATATCAGAGACCCTTGTATACTAAGGACAAATGATAATATTCCTAGTAATGGATCTATAAACTGCATCACCTTGGCTGTAGTTACATTGTTCTGTCAGGCAATATTTTTATTGTGGAAATTTTATCAGATATTTGCTAGTGTAGTAAATTGCCTTAATTGCTGATAAATGCCTGGGCAATGAGCATTTGATCTCCTCTCAGCCACTCAGGAGTTTATAATCAATCTGAAACTTCTCAATAGACTACTCCCCTCAATCTACAGTCTCAGGTAAAACAGGGCTAATGATTCTGGTTTTGCTTCTTTTGGCAAAATTAATCTTTGCTTGGGGTTAACACAAATGAGAACAGGATTAGATATCTGTCAAACACAGTAGGAGAAATTTCTGAATCTACTGATAGAGCTATAGCTACACAAGTCATTAAACTTATTAGCTAAACTTATTTTTAGACAATAGCATTCCCAAATTTGATTACCTATTTGCTGAACAAACACATTTTTTTCCCATTGCCAACACAACTTGTTGTGCTTGGGTGACAATTCTGGGGAAGTTGAGATACAATTGCCTGAAATAATTAAATAAGCCACATGGTTTAAACAGGTAAGGTTTTCCTTAAAGCCCTGATTTGATCCCTTTCATTTCAGCTAATTTAAATCATACTATTAGGTGGAGATTTTATCACTTATAGTACTTATTTAGTCTCCCTGGTGTACTGTTTTCTCTTGAGTTTTGAAGGTGTGTCCCCAGCCACTTGCGACTTGCCAAATGATTTCTTTACGCCTGGGATACATAAAAATGATGATAATGGGAACTGACAGCATCATGACCACCTATGTTCCCAGCATGAAAACAACCTGCAAGTACTACTCCAAGACCTTAGGCAGTAACTGAAAATGAGCTCAAATCCTTACATTTTGGGCACAACTCTCAATGGCTGAGAGCCAGATCAAACTGTGGGAAATTGTTAAATAATTTAAGTAGGCCCTAGTTGCAGTTCATCATGCTATGCCCCACATCAGCAAACTGAAGATTAACTTAGTTCTTATCTCCTGGAAGTACTCCTTTCCCCATAACCTGAAACATGAGAACAACCTGCCACAACTTACCATCTTCTTTCCTCCCACCTTCCTCAGGAATCTTGACCTGTTCTGTTTGTTTTTGTACCAAATTTTGTCCCAGCTCCAATTATTTGTTTAAATTAACGTCCTCACTCAGTGCTCCATCTTCCTTATGCTTCTTCCAGAAGTTCAAATTAACCCTACCCCATTTTCCTCTGTGAGGCTTTTCTGCCAAAGGTTTCTTCCCTGCTAGGTTATCTGCACCTGGGAGTCATTCAGGGTCAGTCCAGAAAGGTGGGACACCCCCCCCCCCCAAAAAAAAGCCCATTGTGCTCTTAGAGAATTCTACCCACAGTAACTGGATTGAGTGCACCGCTCAGCCATATCTATTCTGCTGCAGTTTGACTTCCCCCCACAAATGGGGGCCCATTTTTCAAGCATTCCTCAGCTGCTTATTTTCAACCCTGTGCCTCTGTGGGCTTGGGTCTCAGTGCCTGGATATGCGTGGGTTAATTAACTTCGAGTTCCTTAAAATTTGTTTCTGCAGTGAGAGTGACCCAGGCTTGCTGCCTCTGGAGAACTCCCAAGCTTTGCACGGGACCCATTGAGAGTGAAGAGAAGAGGACCGGCAGGTTCTGGATGGAAGTTTCCTACCTGATATTTTTCTCTTTTTTCAGTTCAGTGCTTATAGAGTCCTCCAATTTCTACCATCCTCCAGAGAATCGGCAGAAGTGTTTTCAGGGTCTGTCTTCCGTCGCCGTGTTGATGACGTCACACCTCTGCCATTGATTTTTTTTTTTTTTAACTTTATTTTCAACTTCCAAAAATAAAATAAGTGACAAAAGGCAGCTTAAGAAATTACGGAATCATTACGCTAAAAAATTATGTCCAGGCATATTTATTTAATCCTAAAAACAAACTCAATTGTTTTAGTGTTCAGAAAGATACATAAATGAGCACTAGTTTGGCTAAATGATATGACCAATGTCTCTTTTGAAGAAAATGAAGGGAAAAAAATGCTTACTCATATTCTTATTCATATCTTCAAAACTAAGCCCCATATTATTTTTTTACCTTTAGCATTTATATAGTACATTCTTTGCCTTTCCCAAAAATATTACAATTCTACTGGTAACTATAGTCTATATGTTACATTAGTTGAATTTTCCCGTTTATCACCGTGCTCTTTTTTTTTATTTTTTTATTTTTTTATTATTGATTCTGTAAAAATATTACATTAAAAAATATATATGAGGACCCATTCAACCCCACCACTGCCACCCCACCACTCCCCCCCAGCAACACTCATTCCCATCATCATGACACATCCATTGCATTTGGTAAGTACATCTCTGGGCACCTCTGCACCTCATGGTCAATGGTCCACATCATGGCCCATACTCTCCCCCATTCCATCCAGTGAGCCCTGGGAGGATTTACAATGTCCGATCACCGTGCTCTTAACACCTTGTAATAGAACATACTTGTGTCTATATTATTAACCTCAATCCTCATCTACCACCAAAATCACTATGTTATACAGTCCCTTGATTATCTTATAACTGCCTTTCAAGTAATATTAACCTCCCTAGACTATACCTTTCAAATATAATCCTATTTATTAATAAGCAGTATTTGTTATACTCTATAACATGCTGCCATGAACTCTATCCATTACAGTGTATTTACAATTGACCTTATTATACATTCTACATACATTCAGTATCGTCTCTCCTTTCTTAACCAGCCTTTTGTCTCCTACTAACCTTTACTTTATAGTTTAATTCCATAAGTTTACTGATCATATTTAGTTCATATCAGTTAGAGCACACAATATTCATCCTTTTGTGTTTGTCTTATTTCAAGGTTCATCAATGTTTTCATGTGCTTCCCTGTTCTTTCTTCTTACAGATGAATAGTATTCCATCATATGTCTATATCACATTTTGTTTATCCATTCATTGGTTAATGGACCCTTATGTTTTTCCATCTTTTAGCAGTTGTAATTAATGATGTTATGAACATGGGTATGCAATATTTGTTAGCATCCTTGCTGTCAGACCTTCTTTATATACACCTAGTAGCAGGATTGCTGGATCATAAAGCAACTATATAGTTAGCTTCCTGAGGAACCACCAAACCATCCTCCACAGAGCCTATACAATTTACGTTCCCCAAAACTGTGAAGTTTTCCTATTTCTCCACATCCTCTCCAGTACCTATAGTTTTCTATTTTTTTAATCATTGCCATTCAGTAAGACATGAAATTTTATCTCATTGCAGTTTTGATCTGCATTTTCCTAATAGCTAGTTGAAGCTGGCTAGTAAGATAAGGAATCAATAGATGGATCTGGAAACTGGCAAGAAGTCCATGTGGACATCAATCACCCAAGATGCCTGCTGGAATCCAGTTCAGAACAAGATTTCCTCCAGAAGCCAGAAGAAGCCCAGGATATTCTCCATGGTCCTTATTATTGGGCCCTCCTGGGGGATTGATGGGTGGAGCAATCAATCAAAAGAGAAAACAGCTGGGGTTCCTCCCATGGCCATCAGCAAAGGGCTGATTTAAATTAATAATTTAAAAAGCAAGCATGAAAGCAATCCAACTCTGTCCTGGTTCCTGTTCCTACCCTGTTCCTGCCCTCTGCACCCTGCTCTCGCTTTTTTCCCCCTGCCATAATGGACACACACGTAAAACCTGGGCATTTATAATCTATAATGTGAAATTGTAGTCTGTAAATCAGCCCTATTTATCACTTTTCAGCCCCTTCCTCTCCACCTGGGACCAATGATCTGTTATTTTCCCCATTTCTCTTCCCTCCCTACCTGAATAAATTACTGGCCTAACTAACCCTACATGCTCTTGAAATTCATTTCTGCAGCATAGTCAAGAACCGAGACAAAATCCAGTTATATGGTGATGCTGAACATTTTTTCATGTGCTTTTTGGCCATTCATATTTCCCCTTTGGAAAAAATGTCTATTCAAGTCTTTGGCTATTTTTAATTTAGGTTACTTGTCTTCCTGCAATTTAGTTATGTGTTCACTTTATATAACATGGAAATAAACCCTTGTTGGATATGTGGTTGCCAAAGATTTTCTCCCATTGAGTAGACTGCATCTTCACCTTAGCAAAATTGCTTGAAACTCAAAAGTATTTAATTTTTTTGAGGTACCGGGGCCAGGGATTGAACCCATGACCTCATATGTGGGAAGCCACTGCTCAACCACATTGGCTGAGTGCCACATCTGCTTCTCAAAAGTGTTTAATTTTGAGGAAGTCCTATTTATCTGTTTTTTCTTTTATTGTTCATGGTTTTGGTGTAAGGTTCAAGAAAATTCACATACCAAAATATTTTAAAAGTGTTTCAATTTTTTCTAGGAGTTCTATGATTTCAGTTTCTATATTTAGATCCTTTACTTATTTTGAGTTAATTTTTGCATAACATGTGAGTTAGGGATTCTTTTCATTATTTAGTGACTATCCAGTTTTCTCAGCATCATTTGTTGAATATGCAGTTCTGACAAAGCTGTGTTCATTTGACGACCTTGTCAAAATTCACTTCTCCATAGATGTGAAGGCCTACTTCTGGACTCTTCATTCAATACCATTGGTCAAACAGTTTATCCTTATGCCAGTACATGCTGGTTTTTCTTTTTACCACTGTAGTTAAATAATATGTTTCAAGGTTGAAATGAGAGTCCTTCAACTTCATTCTACTTTTTAAAAATATTTTTTGCTATTTAAGGTCCCATGTTCTTCCATACAAATTTGATATTTGGCTTTTCCAATTCTACAAAGAAGCTGTTGAAATTTTGGGGGGATTCCATTAAATCTACAGAGCAGTTTGAGCACAATTGACATATTAAATGATATTTAGTCTTCCAATCCATGAACATGGAATGTCCTTTAATTTACTGAGGACTTCGTGGTTTCTTTTAGCATGTTTTTGTAGTTCTCTGTTAAGTTTATTGTATTCTAGTTCTTTAAAATTCCTCTTAAATACTTGATTCTTTTAGTCACTATTGTAAAATGAATTTTTCCCCTGATTTCCTCCTCAGTAGGAAATCTACTTAGTTTCTATACGCTTAGTAGTGTATAAAAACACAATTGACTTTTAGCATATTAATCTTGTATCCTGACACTTTGCTGAAATCATCTATTCTTGTATTTTTCTTGTATATTTCTCTTGAGTTTCTCAGAATAGGATCTTATCAGCAGCAGCAAATAGAGAAGGTTTTACTTCTTCCTTTCATATTTGGGTGACTTTTATTTAATTTCTTGCCTAATTGCTCTAGCTAGAACTTCTAGGACAATATTGAATAACAGGAGAGATAGTGGACATCCTTTATTTCCTGATCTCCAAGGGAAAAATGGTCCTTCACCATTCAGTACAATATTAGTCAGGGGTTTTTCATGTATACACTTTACATTATTGAGAAATATTCCTTCTATTCCTATGTTTCAGAGCACTTTTATAATAAAAAAGGGAAATATATATAATAAATACATATCCTTTCACAATAACAAAGATCAGAGCAGAACTAAATGAAATAGAAAATAAGAAAGGACTAGAAAAAATAAAATAAAGAGCTGATTCTTTGAGAATTGACAAATCCTTAGTTAGACTAACAAAGAAAAAAAGAGAGAAGATGCAAATGCACAAAATGAGAAATGAGAAAGAGGATATCACCACTGGTCTCACAGAAATAAAGACTATCATAAGAGGATACTTTGACAAACTATATGCCCAAAGAAAGACAATTTAGAGGAAATGAACAAATCCCTAGAAACACATAAGCAGCCTACATTGAGGAGAGAAGAAACTGATGATCTCAACAAACCAATCATAAGAAAAGAAATAAAATCAGTCATTAAAAACTTCCCAACTAAGAAGAGACCTGGGACAGACGGCTTCAAAGATGAATTTTACCAAACATTCTGTAAAGAATTAACACCAAACTTGCTTAAACTCTTTCAAAAAATTGAAATAGAAGGAACATTGCCTAACTTATTCAAAGATACCAACATTACCCTATTACCAAAGCCAAACAAAGACACACAAGAAAGTAAAATTACAGACCAATTCTCTAATGAACCTAGATATGAATATCCTCAACAAAATTCTTTGATAATTGTATTCAACAACACATTAAATGAATTATATACCATGTCCAAGTGGGTTTCATCCCTTGTATGCAAAGATAGTACAACATAAGAAAATCCATTGATAATACACCACATAAACAGATCAAAGGAAAAAAATCACACCATCATATCTACAGATGCTGAAAAAGCATTTGACAAAATACAGCACCCTTTCTTGATAAAAACACTGCAAGATAGGAATAGAAGGAAACTTTCTGAATATGATCAAGGGTATATGTGAAAAAGCCACAGCTAACAACCTTTACAATGATGAAATCCTAAAATCATTCTGTAAAAGATGAGGAACAGGACAGGGATGCCCACTAACTCCCCTCCTATTCAACATTGTGCTAGAAGTACTTGCTCAAGCACGGAGATAAGAACCAGGTATAAAAAGCATCCAAACCGGAAAGAAAGAAGTAAAAAATTCACTATTTGCAGATGACATGATCCTATACATTGAAAGCCCTGAGAAATCTACAACAAAGCTTCTAGAACTTATAAATGAGTTCAGTAAAATCGCAGGTTATAAGATCAATGTACAAAAATCAGTAGCATTTCTGTACCCCAGTAATGAGCAATCTGAGGAGGAAACCAAGAAACAAATACCATTTACAATAGTAAATAAAAAAATAAAAAACTTAGGAATAAATTTAACTACAGATGAAAAAGACATACACAGAACACTACACAACACTGGTCAAGGAAATCAAAGAAGACTTAAATAAATGAAGGAATATTCCCTGATCATGGATAGGAAGATTAAATATCATTAAGATGTCTATCCTACTCAAACTGATCTACAGATTCAGTGCAATCCCAATAAAAATCAACATAGCATTTTAAAATAAACTAGAAAAACTAACTATGAAATTTATTTGGAAAGGAAAGAGGCCTTGATTAACCAAAGACATATAGAAAAAGAAAAATGAAATGGAAGAATCACACTACCTGATTTCAAAACATACTACAAAGCTACAGTGGTGGAAACAGCATGGTATTGGCACAAGGATAGACACACTGATCAATGGGGAAAATTTGAGAGTTTTTATATAGATCTTCACATATGCAGTCATCTGATATTTGTTAAGGCCATGAAGCCCACTAAACTGGGATAGAATGACCTCTTCAACAAATGGTGCTTGGAGAACTGGATATCCATATGCAAAAGAAAGAAAAAGGATCACCATCTCACACCTTATACAAAAATCAACTCATGTTGGGTCAAAGACCTAAATAAGAGCCAAGATGATAAAGATCTTGGAAAACAATGTAGGGAAGCGTCTATAGGACCTAGTAATAGTAAATACTTTCAGGAACTTCACACTGAAATCACGAGCAGCAAAAGAACAAATAGATAAATGGGACCTCCTCAAAATTAAAGCCTTTTGCACCTCAATGGAGTTTATCAAGAAAGTGAAAAGAGCCTACAAGATGGGAGAAAATATTTGGTAACCACATATCTTATAGGAGACATATCTTTATATAAATAATGAAATCCTATATCTCGAAAAGAAAAAGACAAAAAAACCATTTTAAAAATGGACGAGAGATTTGAACAGATGCTTCTCCAAAGAAGAAATAAAAATGGCTAAAAAGCACATGAAAAGATGCTCAAAATCACTAGCTATTAGGGAAATGCAAATTAAAACTATAATGAGATACCATCTTACTTTGGTTAGACTGGTGGCTAACCAGAAGAATACAAGTGTTGAAGAGGATGTGAAGGAATGGGAACCCCCATCCACTGCTGGTGGGAATGCAGAAGGATACAAACAGTCTGGAGGACAGCTTGCCAGTTTATCAGAAAACTAGCTATATATTTGAAATATGACCCAGCAATTCCACTGCTGGGTATATACCAGAAGAACTGAAAACAAGGTCATAAACTGATATATGCACACCAATGTTCATAGTGGATTACTATTACCAAATGTTGGAATCAACCCAAATGCCCATCAACAGATGAATGGATAAACAAAATGTAGTATATACATATAATGGAATACTACTCATCTATAAGAAGCAATACAGTGCAAACGCATGTGATAACATGGATGAATCTTGAGGACTTTATGTTGAGTGAAGCAAGCCAGGCATTGAAGGGAAAACACTACATGAACTCTCTGATATGAAATAAGCAAACCAAGCTGTCTCAGAGAACTAGAGACTGGATAATAGGCTTACAGGAAATTAGGGGGTAGAGGAAGGTTGTGAGCTGATGCCTACATAGGTGAAATCTATGATTACGTGGATGTAAGTAGTTGTACAGGGAAGGGATAAGACGGGGACATAGGGACATTATTGTGTGGGAATTTATAGGCTTGAGGGGTGCTCAGGTTGGGAGGATGGGTCAGATGGCTCAAGGAATTGGGGGGAGTTTTGGGGGAACAGATGAAAATAGGAGATTGTTGGGTATGTGGTTAAAACTATAATGTTGAGGAAACCATTTAGAAAATATAATAAGGAAGGGTTCCCTGTTTAAGGTGCTTAATGGGGGGCATCTGGCACAGGGGCAGACTTCTAGGGAGTGTGTGAGTACACATCTTCTCACAGTGTGTTTTTTCTTGGGTGGAGACCCATACAATATGTGGGACAATGTACCCCCATCCAGGGGAGGCCTGATGTTCTCAAACATAGGATATAGTATCTCTCTTGAGAGAATTGATGGCTCCCAATGGGGGAGGACTGTCTATTGTGTCTAACACTCAGCTTTGTTGCAAGTATCTGTGAATCTGGTCCTTTAAGCAGTAAATCTTGGTTGTTGCTGTGGGCCCTGGAGGGGAGCAGGAGAGAGGAATAGAATAGATGGAAGCAGGGGTAACTTGGGGCAACAGAATTGTTCCAGAAGATCGTGCAATGATGGATATAGGGCATGTTAAATTTCCCCCAAAATCTATAAAATTGTATAGTCTAACATATAAACCATAATGTAAACCATAATTTAACTAAAAATTTAGAAAATTGTATAGTCTACAATATAACCCATAATATAAACCAAAACTGAACCATGTTGGTAGCTGTATTTCAATATCTGTACATCAGCTGCCGCAAATGTAACATGAAAATGTAAAAAGATCATTATTGGGGAAGGGGGAAAAGGGTTTGATGTTGGATGTATGGGAGTTCCCTATATTGTATATGTGACTTTACTGTGATCTAAAACATTTTTGAAGACAAAATTTAAAATTTAAAAAAAGGATGTAGAAACTGAGGAAGGAATGAAAGAAATTGCCTTGCCACTCTACATACAGAGCAACATCTATTACAGTGATGAAAGGCAAAATGTCAAAAACAAAGTTTTATGATATTTTTCATTTTTTACTTTATTTTAGTTTTTCTAAATTAGTGTGCACTCTATTTCTAATCTTTAAGCCTATCATTACTATTTCATTTTCCTACTAATTGAATTTGGCAATATATTGGGCTTCATTTTTGAAGAATTTTTGGACCACAGATGGTTTCAACTATGGCAGAGCAGGAATACTGATGTGGGGTGTTATTGATGAGGGACACATGGTTGGGAGGGAGTTCTCCATGGCATGTATATAGGGTATATAAAAATGTTTGGATATTCATTGGGTACTTTCATAGTAGTTACAGTTATAAACAACAACTGAGGGAGTGCTGAGTTCCTAGCCAGGGCAGCTCTGTCACATTCCCCAATGGAACAGCAGCAATCCCTCAAGTGTAAGGGCAAAAACCAGTGAAGGAGGATGGTCCAATGATGAGCCCTTGATACTGATGACTATGCTTATGAGCCTGTGTGCCTGAAATGTGAACTAGGCCTAGAGCTGCAGTGCACCTAAGAGTTACCTCCTTAAAGCTTCTATGTTGCTCAAATGTGGCCACTCTCTAAGCCAACCTCAGCATGTAAATGCATTACCATCCCCCCAGCATGGGACATGACTCCTGGGGATGAGCCTCCGTGTTGCCGAGAAACTGCACAATCACTAGTTGGTGATGCAATCAGAAAAAGACCTTGAATAAAAGGGGGAAATGGTAAAGACAAATGAGTTTATATGGCCAAGAGACTTCAAAATGATTTGGGAGGTCATCAGAGGGGTCTCACTTATGCACATTTCAGCAGGATCCCACAGACAGCCAAAGTAGATAGAACCCCTGGTACTTGTGCTCCTGAGGGTTACAGAGACACACAGGTTCTATGGTCATGGTAGATGGCTTTGGAGTCAGTGCCTTGTCAGTGAGACCCTCTTTGGAATATATGCTCCTGAACATGATGGATTAAGATTCAGATATGGCCTTTCTGCACATGCCTCTTCTGTCACTTTTACTGAATGTGTGGTCGGTGCTGGGGTTGCTGTATATTCAGGAGACTTGAATCTCTTAACTGGCCATGTGCCAGCTGGGCCATGAGACTCAGAAGAATTGCAAGTCCTTCTCTCTGGTTCTTTGGACTTACCCAGTTCAGCTAACAGGGAAGTGAAGATGGGCAACCACCACACCAGGGAACTGAGAGTGCCTACCACTGCAAGTAGGAGAATCACATCCATCAACCATGTGTGGTCTAAGCCCCCTCTTGATTTAGAGGTGGAATGGACATCACCATCTCAGGCTCCACAGAGTGGAGGAATAAAATATGGATGGAGTGGACTTACTGGCATTTTACTATAGAACTAACATAACTAACAATGGAAGAAATTGTGTCATTGATGTGGAGAAAGTGGCCATAGTAGTTGCTGAGGGCAGGGAGAGGGGAAAAGAGATGTGATATGAGGGCATTTTGGTACTTGGAGTTGTCCTAAATGATATTGCAGGGACAGATATTTGAAATTATATATCCTTCCATAACCCACTGAATGTATTGGGGTAGAGTTTAAACTACAATGTAAACTATAATCCATGTGGTGCAGCAGGGCTCCAAAATGAATTCAACAAATGCAAGGAATGTACTCTAATTATAAAAGAGGTTGTTGATGTGGGAGGAGTGGGTTGGCTTGGGGTGTGGGGTATATGGGTACCTCTTGTATTTTTTTAATGTAACAATTTTTGTTATCTATGTATCTTTAAAATACGTCTACTAAAAAGAAAACTGAAAAATCACCCTTGAGACATGAAGATCTGCCTGGCTTAGAGAATGTGTGAAGGACAGTCCAGTCAACTGCTCTAGGGGACACCTTGGTTCAGGAAGTGAAAATAAAAAAACAAAATGCAAAGGTAACCTTGACTTCAGTGACAATTAAAACAATATTAGCATCTCTTTTCAGGTGCTCCTACAAATGTGTGAAAAGTGACTTTCTACCTGGGCAAGAACAGAGCTTCTCAGAGGGCTGGGGTGGTGAGGGATGGAGGCTCAGAAGACTTTTGGAGTGATATTCTGGGCCAGAAAAATGCCAAATTCCTGGGAGGTCCCCAGAGGAAAACACCAGTTAAAATCTGGGTCCTATGACTTTTTCCAAGTGTCTCAGGACCCTGGTGTGGAGATGGCACCCCACATGCACTCACCTGGATGCAGTGCTGGCATGGACTCATGAGCTGCTACTTGCTGACTGTCTGTGTGGAGCTCTGTAAACACAGTGCCCAGTAGCCAGGCAGGAGGCATAAGGAGGCTGCCTGGTGATCACCACATGGTGAGCACACCACACTACCTCTGCGACATAGATCAGGCACAGAAGGGTGTCAGAATGCACCACCAGTCCATTTGAAATGCACCCCTGGTCTGATATTTATAATGACCATTGCCTCCCCCACCACCACGTGCTTTCCCACCAGCTGTCTATATCCTGAAATGTGAACCTGAAGGGCCCACAATGTTTCTGAACCCTGACAACCAGCTCCTGACCAAGATTGTCCTTTTCTTCATGCCTCTTGCACACTGAAAAGAGGGGAGATATGAATGAGGCTGCCCAGGTAGGATGGAAGTAGTGGCATGACTTGAATTGGATGACCCTTGGTCCACTATGTTACCATTGGGAATCTCCTGGTCAATGGCTAGTGGCTTCATGGTTGGGGACTGAACCAATATCTACATCTATGAAAAAGGTCTTATTCCCAGCATTCTTGATACCAGTACTTCTGGATCTAGGAATGCATCAGGAGAACATCTTGCTCTTTTGAGCAGTTCTGGCTAAGTAAGCTGGGTAGGAAGCTCTCTGTGGAATCTTGGTGCCTGGTTACAAGGGCACCTCTGTCTCAAAAGAAGTGCTCTCACCTCCAAGGAAGTGAGGTCAACATCCTTACCTGACAGTAATCAACTGAAAAGAGCTCCATGAAGTCCCCTCAGGACTGCTGGCTACTCATATTCCTCAACCATGTCATCCTTTAAACTGGGTAGAGTTTCACCAACATATTACTCCCATAACTACAGGAGAAAGGCTGGGTGCAGGCAGAACTGCTGGCATTAAGAGCCAGAGATAGACTCAAACCTGGCTACAACTTATCAGTTTTTTGATCCTTGTCTTGGCCTTTTGCCTCTCAGCATTTCCCCAGTCTCCCACCTACACAATAGGAAACATTCTAACTTCTAATTCCTGGGTCATCAAGTGTATGCGAGATAATAACTGTAAAAGGCATGGGCTAGTGTCTCAACAGGTAAAAAGAAATGCATTAGTAGAAGAATTATAAGAAGGAGGTGTTTCATAACAGGGCTGGGTGCTGTCTCTGTGACACCGAGAAAGACAATTTCATTCTTGGTCTCATTTCTTAGTCTGCACCATTAAAAGGTCGAAATTAAATGAAAGTCAGATGTGATCACTCTCTGGCATGAAACCTTCCAATGACTTCCCATTATAATTAGAATCAGAGCAAAGTGATTCAAATTAACTGATGTTATGTATAGTCTTGTTCAAGGTGACCTCAAAGATTGAGGTTTGTAGAAGACATAAAGGAGTTTTTTGTGCAGTCTTGAAAACAAATTCAACATGGGTGGGTGTGTTAAGAGAAAAGCAATGAAGATAGGTCAAAGAGGCACTCTAAGTTGTGCAAATATTTGGCGTGTTCCCAGGTGAAGAAGGTCCCAGTTACACTGGCATTGTGGTGGAGTGAGCATCCTTGGGAACACATTATGAACAAAACACAAAGATTGTCTTCTGCTGGAGTTTTATACTGCATGTTGGGGGTGACGGGTGTTCAGGGGGACATGATTCAGGTGTCTCATCACAGTCTTAGCTACCCAGAACTGGCCCTAGCTTATTTGGTACATGTCCACCCTCACCCAAGTTCACAACCAAGCATGGGTGCGAAGGCCTACCTCAATGTATTCCTTTGCACAGTGGTGGTGCAATGTTGTCCACCTGGCTCATCCCAGTGTACATAGGATGACTGAAAGGCCCAGAGCTAAATACTTGTTAAGGAAGTTGTTGATGAAAGTCAGTACACAGGCAGGGTTCCCAGCCCTGATGTCACTACTCATGTCTGTGTTAAGTTGGGTAGAGTGAACTCTTCCATGTTCAACAGCTCAGGGTGTGCTGGGAGGTATACCTAAGGCTTTTTTCTTTCAGCTGCCTCACATTCACACAGTGATTCAACTCTCATTTACAGAATGCCTTCCATATATTCAGAAACATGAGAGCATTTGGGGCCTCCTCCATGCCTTCATACAGCTCTGGTTTTTGATCTGCTATGGACTGTGTTTATGGGCCTCCATTTACCCATCTGGAAATAAATTGAGGCCTATTCTTTTAGCAACCCTAGAAGGCTAGCATTATAATAGCTTCTATTTTGTGGATGTAAAATCAGAAGGAAGCTAAGTGATTTGTCCAAGAAAGAGGTAGTCTTGGAGTTGGAGCTGGACTACTCATTCCAGTGCTGTCTCTTCACCACTACCCCTTATTGTCCCCTGGAAGATGCTAACTCAGGATATGGTAGCCTCTAGGGATCTCCCTGCTCTGAGCTCCTCTGGTTCCATACTTGTCTACAGAGACCTGTGAGTTTGCCCTGCCCAGTTGCTAGATGAGTTTTCATGCAGTTTCAAATGCCCATTCCTGTTTTGAGGCTCAAACTGTAAAACCACTCACCTGCTGTCAATCTGAGGACAAAGAAGACATCTGTCAAATCCTTGAGAGATAGAATAGGATGAAATGTAAGCCTGAAGACTGTCCATGTGGCCTTGGGAAAGTCACCTCCTTCGTGAGCCTCAGTTTTTTCATCTGCAGGTCACTGCTGTAACAGACAGAGGGAAAATCACTGCCTCTTCAGTAATCACAAAACCTGCTACAGCCTCCTAAGTTTTCTTATCACACAGCAAACCCCTGATCCTATGGGTCCTATAAAACCACCAATATTAGTCCTGCCCTGTGCAGTAATGGTATATCTATATACCATTATAATGAGCACAAAGGGAAGTATAATACAATGTAACATAGGTAGTACCAGCAATGTAATTCACAAGAGTCTCAGAAGTTATTAATTTTCATTGATGGGAACACTTTCATCCATGGATGTCTACATGGTTCACCTCAAAGTATAAGCCTTCTGAAGCTCTATTTCTTCTTTGTCTTTTACTGTGAATAATAGTGTCATTTTGGGGGGATTTTCCTTGAAGGCTGCAAGAGTTTTTGTCAGAATAATAATTTTTCTAAATCAAGACCTAGTTAGGGATTGGCACATAAAAGCATATAGGGGATGCAGGTAGAAGGCAGACTTCTGGCAGCCCTAGAAAGTTGTATCTCACTTCTGAGA
This sequence comes from Dasypus novemcinctus, assembly GCF_030445035.2. NCBI lineage: Eukaryota > Metazoa > Chordata > Mammalia > Cingulata > Dasypodidae > Dasypus > Dasypus novemcinctus. The sequence continues at coordinate 2,370,421 of NC_080686.1, read as the reverse complement.
AGATATAATAGAAAATTTCCATTTGTGCCCTAGATGTATACAGCCCCCTGCAGGTGATGTGTGAAACACAGGCAGACAGCATGGAATAAAGGAGAGGAGTCAGCCTCAGAGGAAATTCCAGTGATTCTCAAAGTGAAAAGACCTAGAGGAAATCATGCAGACTGTGAATCCATCCACCCTAGACCAGCTCTCTACCTACTAGATTCTTTTTTAATGCAACGCTGGTTTGAGTTTTTTGTGGGCCCCACAAAATCCTATTCTTGAAACAAGCGCATTCCTGCACCAGTAAACCAATTGTAGATGAGCCTTTGATTATATTTCAGGACCTAGGGGGTCTTAAACCTCTTACTGGAATCCTTTTAAACAGAAGAATAAAAAGCTACAGACAGACAAAAGCAGCTGAGACAGAGAAACTCTGTGAGGATGATGGAGATGTCCAGGAGGCCAGAGTCAGCAAAGCTCAGGGGCATGGAAAGAGGCCACCAAGAGGTCGGAGAGTAGCCTGGAGGAGAGAGGAGGGATGAGCCATGTGCCTGACACCCCACAACTGAGCTCAAGGAGAAGTAAGCCTGGAAAGGAAGACAGAGACCCATACACACAAACACCATCATGACTTGCTACATGGCAGGAGTCCAGAATCTCCAGAGCCTGCCTTCATTGAGACATCACATTTGATGCCTTGAATTTGACATTTTCACAGCCACAGAACTGAAAGTTTTTAACTTAATAAATTCCCGTTATAACAGACAACCAATTTCTAGTATATTGCTCTTCTGTCACTTTTACTGAATCTGTGGTTGGTGCTGGGGTTGATGTATGCTCAGGAGACTTGAATATCAGGACTATCTATGTGCCAGCTGGGCCCTGAGCCTCGGCAGAGTTGAAAAACCTAGTTTCTGGTTCATTGGAATTACCCACATCAGCCAACTGGGAAGTGAGGATGGTCAACCACCACACTAGGGAACTATGAAAGTCTACAGCTGCAAGCAGGAAAATTCCATCCATCAGCCATGTGGGATCTAAGCTCCTTCTTAACTTAGAGGTGGCATGGACATTGCCATCCCAGGGTCCTCAGGATAGATGAATAAAATATGGGTTAAAGTAGACTTACTGGTATTTTACAATTGAATTGTTGTTATTCTAACAATGGAACAAATTAAATTATATCACTGATGTGAAGACAGTGGCCACAGGAGTTGCTTAAGGCAGGGAGAGGGAAAAAGAGGGGTGATAGTGAGGCATTTTTGGGAAACGGAGTTGTTCTCAATGATATTGCAGGGACAGATACAGGACATTATATATCCTGCCATAACTCACTGAATGGACTGGGATAGAGTATAAACTACAACATAAACTATAATCCATGCTGTGTATCAATGCTCCAAATGTACTTATCAAATGCAATGAAGGTACCATACTAACGAAAGAAGTTGTCCTTGTGGGAGGAGTGGGGGGTGTGGGGAGTGGAGTATATGGGAAACTCTTATCTTTTTTAATGTAACATTTTGTGTAATCTACACATCTTTTAAAAAGATAATAAAATAGAAATAAAGATTATATGCAAATTATACCAATTTTCTCTCTGAGATATAAAATTCACAATTGTCATTATGTAAATTATATTTGTGTAATTCGAATGACTCCAAACTTAAGATAAGCAAATTTAAGAATTATGAAACATATAAAATATAAATAAAGAGAATAAGTCTGTAATTTTATTTGAGGTACCTAATTCCATCAAACTGCTAGTGCACAGGTTTTCTATACTGCCAAGCACCAATGTTATGAAAATGCACACTATAATTAGGATTAATAATGGATAAAATGTTTGAAGTTCAATGAATCATAATTCTTATGTGGATATTATGTAGGACTTGGCTAATTTACACAGAATATGTTTTATTGGAACTTAAGATGTGATCTATTTTTCTTAGACTTTCTCGCAAAAATTTTAAAAAGGTGATTTTATAGCTTCAGATTGTCCCAGAACAGTTTTAACTCTTTTTTTAAAATTAACTTCTGAAAATACATGTTTGCAATCATGTACAAAAATATTTGGGAAGAAATGATGGCTTCCACATGAAGTTTTATTTTTTATTTTATTTTTAAATTTATTTTAACATAAAAAGGCTTCAATGTATTAGTAAACAAAGAAAGGCAAATTAAGGAAAACTAAAGATACCACATTTCAACTATATCCAACTGGAAATGACATTTTAAAAGAGACTTTATTTTTTAGAAGCTTTAGAGTAACAGAGAAATTGAGAAGCTGTTATGGAGAGTTCCCATGTATTTCACACACACTTTCTCCTGTTAGTTCCATCTTACCTTATTACCATTTACCTAATCAACCAATACTGATACATTATTATTAACTTAAGTCCAGCCTTTTTTATATTTCCTTAGTTTTGACCTAATGTATTTTTTCAGGTCCAGGATCCTATCTAGGACAGCACATTACATATAGTTGTCAAGCTCTTCAGGCTCCTCTTGACTGTGACAATTTCACAGATTTCCTTGTTTTGACCTTGACAATTTTGAAGAGTACTAGTCAGGGTTCTGCAGTATGCCCCTCTATTAGGATTTGTCTAATTTTTTCCCCCCATAAATTGACTGTGCTTACAGGTTTTGGGGAGGAAGACCAGAGACATAAAATGTAATTCATCACATCATATCCAGAGTACATACTATCAACATGATTTATTGACTGTTGGTATTGGCCTTGACCACCTGGCTGAGGCAGTGTTCTTCAGGTTTCTCCACTGCAAAGTTACTCTCCTCCCTTCCCCATACCATACACTTTGGAAGGAAGTCCCTGTGTATAGCTCACACCTAAGGAATGGGAGATATGCTTCCTTCTTTGTGTGGGAAATCTACATAAACTCTTTGGAATCCTTCTGCATGGGAGATTAGTCTCTTCTTTCCCACTCATTAATTTTTTTAAATAAAACTTTTAAAATTAAAGTTAATAGATCACATAGAATATTACACTAAAAAAACATAAGAGGTTCTCATATAACCCACACCCCACTGCCCACCCCCATCAATTTTGTAAATTGTATTTTTTGAAGATACATACATCACAAAAAAACTTACATTATAAAAAACATAAGAGGTTCCCGTATACCCCTCATCCCTCCACCCCACTCCTGCCACACCAACCACCGTTGTGGCACACTAATCCACTTGGCGAACACATTTTGGAGCACTGCTGCACCACGTGGATAATAGTTTACTCTGTAGTTCACACTCTCCCCTGGTACATTCAGTGGGTTATGATAGGATATATAATGTCCAGAATCTGACCCTGCAATATCATTTAGGACAACTCCAAATTCCCCAAAATGCCTCCTCATCACATCTCTTCTTCCCACTCCCTGCCCTCAGCAAGTACTGTGGCCACTTTCTCCCTGTCAATGACACAATTTCTTCTATTACTAGCCACAATAGTTCTATACTAGAATATCAGTAAGTCCACTCTAATCCATATTCTATTCCTCCATTCTGTGGGCCCTGGGATGGTGATGTCCACACCACCTCTATATTGGGAGGAGGTTTAGATTCTACATGGATGATGGATGCAATTCTGCTTGCAGTTGTAGGCACTCTCAGTTCCCTGGTGTGATGATTGACCATCTTCATCTCCCTGTTAGCCGACCTGCGTAAGTCCAAAGAACCATAGAGTAGGAGTTACAACTCTGCTGAGGCTCAGGCCCAGCTGGCACATTCCACATGAAGTTTTTAGGGAACAGTTCTAGGTAGGTTTAATTACATCTTTTTTACAGGTAAGATTCTTTTATTTGGCTTCAACTTAAAAGAGTTTATGTTTTTTCTCTCAGAAAAATGAAATCTCCAATTCCATAGACTTTAATAGAAAGGTACTGAATTTGCAGATTCCAGTAAAGGATATTTGCTTCATGCTTTGGGCATCTACCATTGTTACCCAAAAGAATAATTCCATGTAAATATATTGTCAAAGCACTGAAGGATCCAGAATGAACTTCCTGACTTAGAAAGTTTTCCTTGTGTTGTTACCATAACACACTGAGAGTCTTTCTTTAGTCTTCTGAGTGTTCATATTGTTTCAAAACTATGAAAATATAGGTATCTAGCACACCCATCCAGTTAGAAAAGGGTTTGTTCCTCTGAAAACACCATTTATTAGGTTCAGCAGAGCCGAGGGCATCTCTGCATGTGGCCAGCAGATGAACATCTCACGTTCTGCAGGCACCTCATTCCTTAACGGGAAGGACTGATGCCAGCATAGCTCAGGGACAGAGTCTAGGCACAGGCCTCAGGTTATGATTTAATTTTCTAAGACTTATATTAAACCCTAGAAGATCACTGATAACCCTGGAGATGGCAGAAAGAATGACCACTCGTGTGACACTGAAGATTAAGGGATTCATTATCAGGCCATTAGAGTCTAAAAGGAGTGTCTAGTTCTTTCAACAACTTGGTGGACAGCTTTAACACATTGTTTACTAGAGTGAGCTGTTCTTTCTTGTTTTTGGTTTTTTTTTTTTTCCATTTTAAGATATGAGTTTATCTGTTCAGTAGGCAATTGGAAATGTTGCTGTACTTCTTATTGGTTTCAGACCCCAGTGAGGCCAGGTGCAGTAAGAAAAGCAGTAAAGCTGTTTCCCAAATCAAAAACTCCCAGTTACAAGCATCATTAAGGAAAGCTTTATGTCCTTGGAGAACCTGGGCACAACAAATGAAAGCAATCAAAAGCGTCAGCAAGAAGACCTAAGATACGACCATATCGACTGACCACTGTGGACCCCTTCTCTTTAGATAGGAGTGAAGGGACAACCATACCTGAATGTTCTCCACCTTTTTTAAGTCTGAAATGAGGTATTTCATATTTCCTGGCTTCCCTGGCAGAAGTAACGTGGCTGAAAAGTTTTGCAAATAAAAATGTTTGTATGTTCTCTCTGCCACACACACTATTTTTAAAAAATCCAAGTAAGACACAATCATTCAAGAAAATTAATTATAGACAAAATAATAACAGGAGTAACGGGAGGTGCCCCCCAAAAGAGAGTCGACGATTCTTTGAGAGGTAACCTGAATCCACCATTTGCTGAACAAGGGAAAAAACACGACTCAAACAAGCCCCTTCCGGTTCAGAGACGTCCATGGATTTCAGGTTTGGCTTTGGCAAATGTTGACTCTGATTAAGTCGACATCAATCAAGTCAGGCTTTATGTGACCCATCTTTTTTGGTTTTGAAGCCCTTAATCTAAGTCTGTTCGATTGACTTTTCCCATATCAGCCGATCATATGCTCCAATCTTCTTTCGGTACCACGATACAGCATCTCTCTCATTTGAGGCCACCTGTGTCTCCAGCCAGGGAATGGGTTTTCACTGCTGGCCGCAGACCCTATATCCGCCAGCCGGGACCCCCTTCCTCAGTGGCCCGGGCCTGGCCGTGGGGTCCGGGGGAAGCAGCCGGCCGCGCCACCCGCATCTTCCGGAGGGGGGCGGGGGGGCGAGACGCCGGCGGGCCGTTACCATGGAGACCGCGGAGGGCGCCCCAGCGTCGCAGGAAGCCGGCCGCCCAGCTCCCAGGGGCAGCCGGTTGCCACAGAAACCGCGCCGCCAAGGCTGACCTACGGGGTCCCTGGACCGACAAAGAGGCGAAAATGAAGCGGGGAAAGAGAGAGCTAAAAAGCGAAAAGGCTGTTAGCTGTTAGCTAGGCCGCTAGTCCTTACGGCAACAGCAAGACTCTGCCCAGCCGGGAGAGGCAAGTGCAGAGGCCCCGAGTCCCGGAGGCAGGGCTGCGGGGCCGCGGGGCGCCGGTGACTCTAATTACATTTTAAATATGTAAATAGAAGTTTTGTATTCCTTTTTCAGCAAGGGAGTCTGTGACAAAAATGCCATTTAGTTAGTTATTAAGGGAGTTGCTCGCATTTACCATACAGAGGACCCAGGTCTGATCCCCAGGACTTCCAGGTTGGAAAAAAAACCGCATCTCAGACCTGAGAGGCAAGGCGCAGCTCCCCCGCCGGCGCAGCACGCGGTGAAGCGACAGACCAAAAAGACTCTGATGTAACCAGACGGGGGAAAAGGTGAGTATTGACCCCTTAGCATTGTTAAAGAGAGGGGATACAGCCCCAGGCTAACAAACACACCTAACTGGCATGATCTAAGCTAGGGTTTCTTGACATTAGAACTACTGACATTCACATTTTTGGGGTAGATGGCTATTTGCTGTGGGGGCTGACTTGTGCCTTGTAAGATATTTAGCAGCCTCAATGGTCTCTACCCATTATTTGCCAGTACCACACCCTCCCCTGTATGACAAAAAAGTTTCCTGACATAGCACATGTCGACACCCTATAGGGCAAAGTCATTCCTTATAGAGAACCACTGGAAGCCAATAACTGCAATATCTAGACCATTAAGAAATATGAAGAAATTGAGTAAGTTTGGACTTTTCTCTCCTGCCCTAGATCTTCCCTGGCCTCCAGAGGCTACCACCAATGGTTCAATTCTTATCCTTCCATGTTCACATTTTCACGTATTTTAACCTTAAAATTTGATTTAAAACTGGGAGTGATGTTTTTATATAGTTTACAGTAACTGTAAAATGATATTTACTCTTTAGAGCTTACATTTTCTTAAATGTGAATAAAAGTTACATTGCTAACACTTTAATTAAATTAGACATAACTATTTTCACAAGCTTATTTCAGATTTTTCCCATTCATTGAAATTAAGTATGATTCTATACATGGTATATGCTTAAAGCTTTGCTTATAATCCTAAAAGACATTATTGAGTGGGATGGGATTTGCATTTTTACAAAATAGTACAAATTCATTTTGTACACATTAAAATGAAAGGTGATCAGTGCTTATATTTGGTTAATGAGACTTTTAGTATTTTTAATTTTCTTTCTTTCTTTCTTTCTTTCTTTCTTTCTTTCTTTCTTTCTTTCTTTCTTTCTTTCTTTCTTTCTTTCTTTCTTTCTTTTTTTCTCTCCCCTTCCCCCCTCCCACCCCAGTTGTCTGTTCTCTGTTCATTTGCTGTGTGTTGTTCTTTTTGTCCACTTCTGTTGTTGTCAGCGGCACGGGAATCTGTGTTTCTTTTTGTTGTATCATCTTGTGCCAGCTCTCTGTGTGGGTGGTACCTTTCTTAGGCAGGCTGCACTTTCTTTCACACTGGGAGGCTCTCCTTATGGGGCGCACTCCTTGTGTGTGTGGCTCCCTACGTGAGGACACCCCTATGTGGCACGGCACTCCTTGTGTGCATCAGCACTGCACGTGGGACAGCTCCACATGGGTCAGGGAGGCCCCGGGTTTGAACTGCGGACCTCCCATGTGGTAGATGGGTGCCCTAATAACTGGGCCAAGTCCGCTTCCCCAAGAAACATTTATGCACCTAACCAGGGTGCCTCAAACTACATAAGGCAAACACTGGAAAAAATAAGAGGAGAAATAGATGTCTCTACATTACAGTGAGAGACTTTAATACACCATTATTAACATTAAACAGAACATCTTGACAGAGAATTAATAAACAACCAAAGACTTGAATAATACATTACAGGATCTAGACATAATAGACATATACAGAACACTACAGCCAAATACAGTGGGATATACTGTTTTTTTGAGTGCACATGGATCATCCTCCAAGATAGACCACATGCTGGGCCACAGAAAAACTCTCAGTTAATTCAGAAAGAGTGAAGTTTTTTAAATTTTTTATTTTATTTTTTTATTTTTTATTTTTATTTATTTCTCTCCCCTTCACTGCCCCCCTCCCCAGTTGTCTGTTCTCTGTGTCTATTTGCTGCATGTTCTTCTTTGTCCACTTCTGTTGTTGTCAGCAGCATGGGAATCTGTGTCTCTTTTTGTTGCGTCATCTTACTGCATCAACTCTCCGTGTGTGTGATGCCATTCTTGGGCAGGCTGAACTTTCTTTCACGCTGGGCGACTCTCCTTATGGGTTGCACTCCTTGTGTGTGGGGCCCTCCTATGCGGGAGACACCCCTGCATTGCAGGGCACTCCTTGCATGCATCAGCACTGCACATGGGCCAGCTCCACAGAGGTCAAGGAGGCCCGGGGTTTGAACCATGGACCTCCCATGTGGTAGACAGATGCCCTATCCACTGGGCCAAGTCCACTTCCCAAGAGTGAAATTATAAAACATAATTTCTCTTAACAAAATGGAATGAAGCTGGAAATCAGTAAGGGTCAGAGAACTAGATTGGTCACAAAGATGGAAGTTGAACAACACATTCTTGAACAACTAGTGGATCAAGGGGGAAACTACAAATGAAATCAGTAACTACCTTTAAATTAATGAAAATTAACAAAATATATCAAAACCTATGGTATGCAGCAAAAGCTGTATTGAGAGAAAAATTCATAGCCATAAACACATATATTGAAAAACAAGAAAGAAGTTAAAATAGAAGAACTTTACTACACACTTACAGAAATTAGGAAAAAGAACAACAAACTAATCCCAAAGTAAGTAGAAAGAAGGAAATAACAAAGATCAAAGAAGTAAATGAAATAGAAATAAAAATCACTAGAGACAATAAACATTACCAAGAGCTGGTTCTTTGAGAAGATCAATAAAAATGACAAATCCCTAGCTAGACTAACAAAGAAAAAAAAGAGAAGATGCAAGTAGAGAAAATAAGAAATGAGGAACCACTGGCCCTACAGAAATGAAGTATCATAAGAGAATACTTTGAAAAATTATATACCAACATGGAGGATAATTTAGAGGAAATGGACAAATTCCTAGAAAAACACAAGCAGCCTACATAGATGAAAGAAGAAATAGATGAACTCAGCAGCCCAAATACAAGTAACAACTTTGAATTAATCATCCAAAAACTCCCAATGAAGAAGAGACCAGGACCAGATGGCTTCACAGGTAAATTCTAGCAAAGAGTCCAGAAAAACTAACACAAATTCTGCTTAAGCACTTCCAAAAAATAGAAGTAGGAGGAACATTGTCTAACTCATTCTATGATGCCAACATTACCCTAAGACCAAAGCCAAATAAAGGTGCCACAAAAAGGAAAGTTATAGGCCAATCTATATAATGAACCTAGGTGCTAAAATCCTCAACAAATACATGCTAATCATATTCAACAACACATCAAATGAATTATGGACCATGATCAATTTGGTTTCATCCCTGGTATGCAAGGATGGTTCAATGTAAGAAAATCCATTAATGTAATACACCACATAAACAGATGAAAAGGGGAAAAAAATCACATGACCATCTCTGTAGACACAGAAAAAGTATTAGACAAAATACAGCACCCTTTCCTGATTAAACACTACAAAAGATAGGAATAGAAGGAAACTTCTTCAATATGATAAAGGGTACATATGAAAAACACAAGCTAACATACTCAATGGTGAAATAATAAAATCTTTCCCTTTAAGAATGGAACTAGATAAGGATGGCCACTTTCACTACTTACATTTAACGTTGTGTTAGAAGTACTTGTTCAAGCACTTAGGCAAGAAAAAGATATAAAAGGTATACAAATGGAAAGGAAGAAGTCAAAATTTCAGTATTGGTGGATAACAAGATCCTATACATAGAAAACCCTGACAAATCTACCACAAAGTTTCTAGAGTTCAGTAAAGTCACAGATTATAAAATCAATGCACAAAAATCAGTAGCATTTCTGTACACCAATAATGAGCAATCTGAGGAGGAAATCAAGAAAAAAAATTCCATTTACAATTGCAACTAAAAGAATGAAATTCCTAGGAATAAACTTAACTAAAGATATAAAGAACTTGTATACTGATAAATACATAATATTGTCAAAGGAAATCAAAGAAGACCTAAATAAATGGAAGAATATTCCCTGTTCATGGATAGGAAGACTAAATATTATTAAGATGTCTATCCTACCAAAAGGGATCTACACATTCAATGCAATCCCAATAAAAATCAACATAGCATTCTTTAAGGAATTAGAAAAACTGACTATGAAATTTATTTGGAAAGGAAAGAGGCCCTGAATAGACAAAGACATATTGAAAAAGAAAAACAAAATTGGAGGAATCACACTACCTGACTTCAAAACATACTACAAAACTACAGTAGTGAAAACAGCATGATATTGGCACAAGGAGAAACACACAGACCAGTGGAACCGAACTGAGAGTTCTGATATAAATCCTTATATATAGAGCCATATAATATTCAATAAAACCACCAAACCCTCTCAACTGGGAGAGAATGGCCTATTCAACAAATGGTGCCTGGAGAAATGGATATCCATATGTAGAAGAATGAAAGAGGATTACTGTCTCACACCTTATACAAAAATCAACTCAAGATGGATCAAAGACCTAAATGTAAGAGCCAAGACCATACTTTGGAAAGCAGTGTAGGGAAGCATATACAAGACCTTGTAACAGGAAATGGCTTCATGAACTTTACACCAAAGGCACGAGCAGCAAAAGAACAAATAGATAAATGGGACCTCCTCAAAATTAAAGCCACCTGCACCTCAAAGGAGTTTGTCAAGAAAGTGAAAAGAGAGCCTACACAATGGGAGAAAATATTTGGTAACCATATATTGGATAGGAGACTTATAACTTGTATATATAAAGAACTCCTATATCTTGAAAATATAAAGATAAACAACCCATTTAAAAAATGGGAAAAAGATTTAAACAGACACTTCTCCAAAGAAGAAATACAAATGGCTAAAAAGCACATGAAAAAATGCTCCAAATCTCTAGCTATCAGGGAAAAGCAAATCAAAACTACAATGAGATACCATCTTACTCCCATAAGATTGGCAGCTTTGAAAAAAACAGAAGAATACAAGTGCTGGAGAGAATGTGGAGGAATGGGAACACTCATCCACTTATGGTGGGAATGCAGAAGGATCCAGCCATTCTGGAGGACAGTTTGGCAGTTTCTCAAAAAACTAGCTATAGATTTGCCATATGACCTAGCAATTCCACTGCTGGGTATATACCCAGTAGAACTGAAAACAAGGACACAAACTGATATATGCACACCAACGTTCATACCAGCATTGTTCATGATCGCCAAAAGTTGGAATCAACCCAAATACCCATCAACAGATGAATGGATAAATAAAATGTGGTATATACATACAGTGGAATACTACTTGGCTTTAAGAACAAATACACTACAAACACATGTGATAACATGGATGAATCTTGAGAACCTTGTTTTGAGTGAAGCAACCCAGGCATTGAAGGACAAATACTATATGACCTCCATGATATGAAATAAGTAAACCAAGCTGTCTCAGAGAGATAGAGACTGGATGATTGGCTTACACGAAATTGGGGGGAAGAGAAAGGATGTAAGCTGATGCCTACATGGGTGAAATCTATGATAAGCTGGACATAAGTATTTGTACAAGGAAGGGATAAAATGGGGGCATAGGGTTACCTTTGGGTGGGGTTTTGTGGGCTTGAGGGGGCTAGGGATGGGAGGATGGCTAATATTGCCCAAGAAATTGGGGGGAGGGTGGGGCAACATATGAACGTAGGAGATTGTCAGGTATTTGATAGTATAATGCTGAGAAAATCTTTTCAAAAATATAATAAGGAGAGTTACTTGTTTAAGATGCTTAAAGGGGATAATCTGACACAGGACAGGCTCCTAGGGAATATGTGAATGCTTATTTTGCCATAGTGGGTTATATCATTGGATAGAGGCCCATATAATGAGAGTGAAGGTATACCCACATCCTGGGGATATACCAGGGAACTGTATCTCTCAAGAGAAATGGTGGCTCCCAGTGCATTAGGGCCGTTGAGCATGTCAAGCCCTCAACACTTTTGCAAGTATTTCTGAACATGGCCCTTCAAGCAATGAAGATTGGCTGTCACTGTGGGCCCTAAGGGGAGGGGGAAAGAGGTATTGAATAGATGGAACCAATGTAACTGTGTGGGCAATAGAACTGTTTCACAAGAGTATGCAAGGATGGATATAAGACATGTAAAATTACATCAAAAATATATACGGGCTAATAGGCTAAAATGTAAATCATAATGTAAAACATAAGGTAACTAAAAATTTAGAAAATTGTATGGTCTAAAATATAAACCACAATGTAAAACACAAATGTTACCTTGTTTGAAAGCTATTGTCTCAATGTCTGTACATCAGTTTCAGTAAATATAGTATGAATATGTAAAAAGATTATTGCTGTGGAAGGGAAAAGGGTTTATGTTGGATATGTGGGAGTACTGTATATCGTATACATGAATTACTGTGATCTAAAACTTTTGTGAAGATAAGCTTAATAATTAGAAACAAGAACAGAAAAAGATAGGACATAGACACTGAGGAAAAGACAGAAATAGTTGCCTTGCCAATTTGCATACAGGGCAACACTTATTGCAGTGATGGAAGGCAAAACATAAAAAAAAAAAGCTTTATGCATTTTTTATTTTTTCAATACCGCAATTTATTTTTACCTTAGTTTTTCCAAGTTAATATGTATTCTATATCTATCCATTAAACTCATCGCTATATTCCATTTTACTAATAAGGGAACCTGGCAATACATTGGGCTTCACTTTTCAGGAAGTTTTGGATCACAGAGAGGTTCAATAATGGCAGTGGAGGAATACTGGTGTGGGATGTTATTGACAGGGGACATATCGTTGGCAGGGAGTTCTATAGGGCATATATCCAGGGTACATAAAAATGGATATTTTCATAGTGGTTACAATTAAAAACAACAACTGAGGGAGTACTGGGTTCCTAGCCAGGGGAGCTCTATCACAGTCCCTAAAGGAACAGCAACAATCCCCCAAGTGCAATGGCAAAGACCAAAAAAGAATGAAAGTCCAACAATGAGCCCTTGATACTAATGAATATGGTTGTGAGCCTGTGCACCTGAAATAAGAACAAGGCCTAGAACTGCAGGGTGCCTAAGGGTTACCTCCTGAGAGCCTCCATGTTGCTCAAATGTGGCCAGTCTCGAAGCCAAACTCAGCATGTAAATGCGTTGCCTTCCCCCCAGCATGGGACATGTCTCCCAGAGATGAGCCTCCCTGGAGCTGAGGGATTACTAGCAAGTACCAGCTGATGATGTAACTAGAAAATGACCTTGAATAAAAGGGTCAACTTGTACCAGCAGAATATCTCAGTCTACATATAATACCAGGAGTTAAAAATGCTCTTTGACCCAAATCAAGGGGGAAATGGAAAGGACAAATGAGTTTATATAGCTATGAGTCTTCAAGCTGGGAGGTTATCCTAGGCATCACACTTATGCAAACCTCAGCAGAGTCCCAGAGACAGATAAAGTAGATACGACCCCGGGTATTTGTTCTTCTGAGGTCTACAGAGACCCACAGGTTCTGTGGTCATAGTAGATGGAATTCAGTGCCATGTCAGTTGGCCCTTCTTTGAAGTTTGTGTTTCTGTGTGATGGAGCTGGACTCAGATGTGATCTTTTTTCACAAGCCTCTCCTGTTGTTTACCAGAACTGTAGTTGGTGCTGGGGTTTAATATATACCTAGAGGATCTGAATCACTAGACTGACCATTGATAGCCAGGCCTTGAGCCTCAATAGACTTCAGCTCCTACACTCTGGTTTGTTGGACCTCCCTGCTCAGCCAACATGGAGTTGAAGAAGGTCAACCACCACACCGTGGAGCCAAGAGTAGCTACAACTGAAAGCAAGAGGATTGCATCCAGCATCCATGTGGAATCTAAGTCCCTTCTTGATATAGACGTGAAGTGGACACAACAAATCCAAGGTCCACAGGATGAAGAAATAGAATATGGATTAAAGTGGGCTTACTGATATTCTATTCATGAACTATTGTGATTAGTAATTGAAGAAAATTTGGCACTGATGTGGAGAAAGTGGCCATGGTGGCTGCTGGGTGTGGGGAATGGGAGGAAGAGATGAGATGTGGAGGCATTTTTGGGACTTGGAGTTGTCCTGGGTGGTGCTGCAGGGACAATTACCAGACATTGTATGTCCTCCCATGGCCCACTGGATGGAACGTGGGAGAGTGTGAGCTATGATGTGGACCATTGACCATGAGTTGCAGCGGTGCTCAGAGATGTATTCACAAAATGCAATGAATATCTCATGATGATGGAGGAGATTGTTGCTATGGGGGGAGGAGTGGGTTGAGGGGAGTGGGGGGTATATGGGGACCTCATATTTTCTGAATGTAATAAAAATTAAATAAATAAATAAATAAAAACCAAAAGGTATGTGCTCATCTTTTCTTTCAGTCTTTAACAGCTTCGTCCCATTTGCTGGGAACTCTTAATTACTGCATTCCTTAGGTTGCAAGCATAGCCATGGAGACAGCACATCTCTCCTTGTGGGGCCACTGTGCCTCAGTTTCCAAAATTTCCCCCTTTTTGTTTTAGTCAAGGTGACCATGCCTGTCTTAGGTTGCCCTCCTCTGAGAGTATTACCCATCATTGACTACTAGCCAAGCTCTTCAACTTGGGGAAATTTGAAGTGCTTTTGCTAGCCCCAGATTATTTGCATGTCCCATGGCTGTTACACTTTGCAATTTTCTTCTAAAGCACTGTCTGGCACAGGCAAGAATCATGAGCAACAGAACAAATATGATTAGCCCTATTCCTAGAGCTGACAGGAAATGCTATGACTTCCACCAATTAACTGGGTTAAATTTTGTAATATATGAAATCACATCTGAGAAAATATCCTTATCATTGGCTACATGAATTTGATTTTGAGACATTTCTAATATTTTTCTTTGTAATTCAATTATTTCCAGAGTGATATTACTTTTATGGCCTAGCAAATGATTCTTAATTTTTCCCCATTCTATATCGGATGAATTATAGGCAAGAGGAGTAATACAAAAGTTGCTTTCCTTCCAATCACATTTCAATCCCCTTAACAAGTTTAAATTATACAATTGATCTCCAATATGCAAAACAGCTGATTCTAAATCATTAACCCAATTATTTAACTGTTCATCAATGTGCTCTTGGCTATGCCACAAATCACTAGCATTTTTATGCCAATCATGCATGTATTATTGAGTCTGAACAGTCTTATGCAAAGTGACAGCAGTGGTTGCAGCAGCTGTGATGATTCCAATTAGTCCCATTATACTAATTATTAGGAGCCCAATAAATCTTTTTGTCCATTTCATGATTTCTTGTGCCATGTCAAGCAATAGCTGACTTTCAGGTGATAACTGCCATATTCGGTTCATTTGAATGGGAATCCATATACCTCGTTGTCTTCTGGCCATTGTGATGGTGTCTCCATCCTGTAACACACTTTCTGACAGACATGTATACAAGACACTGTTTTTATAAAACAAGGCATTATCTTTTATAGTTATTTTTCCAGTAATGAATATGAAAGGATCCCTGACATATGCTTTCAATTGGTAGGTTTGATTTAATTGTAGATATTGACCTGTTTAACAGTAATTATCAATCCATTCATAAGTAGGGGCAATTCCAAGAAATACTTTCCGCAAGTTTTTATGTATATTAAGATTATAGGTGTCATTAATTCAAGGGGTTGGTAACCATTTTCCTTTACATTTCCAAATAGTAAAATTGTTAGGATATGCCACTTGTTCACCCAAGAATAGAGATTCTGAGAAAGGATATTGCATATTACTAACTCATTGATCCTTGTTGTTAAGTCCATACCACATAAATCTGCTGTTATATTCTTTGGGGGTCTTCATAGGAGCACTTTCCCACACTATTCCATAGGAATCATTAGAAATGACAGATCTTCTTCCTATATGGCATTTCTGCCATCCCTCTTTCTTTTCAGGTTTTTTGAGTGGACAATTATAATTTTGTTTTTAGTTACCAAAGAATTATATGAATGAAACAAAGTTATTAATAATTTTGTACCATTATTTTTCACAGTAACCATAGTCTAATTTTTTGTTTGCATGCAAGGGAGACTTTTTCCAAAACATAATGGTCAATGATCAAAAAGAAGGATAAGATTATATATTTCCTTCCCTTCTTCATCAGGTTTTAAGGGTAGTCTGCTATCTATAGGCCCAGGAAACACATGTGTTTTATTCAAAAATATATGAAACGATGGGTCTCTCCATGGTAGAGCATATACTAGAGGTGGGTTAGGAATATATGCCCAATAAGTATGATTTTCACCTGCATGACCCAGAGTTACCATTAATATGATCAAGAGAGGATAAATCATTGTTAGCATTCTCTTTCTTCTCTATATATGGTTTAATCCATTGAGCTAGCAGCCAAATTTGTTCTCCATCTTCTGTAATGACAAGAGCATATCCTCGCCCCCATACTTTAACCTTTCCTTTTGCCAAGTGTTAATTAGTACATCTTTCCAATATATTGGCTGATATTCAGCCGAGTCATACAATACCTTTTCTTTATTCTTATTCAATGCATAATGCCATTCAGCAGACATTATTGAATCATACACATTAAGGAAATTTACAGTGAATAAAGCTTTTGCCAATTGGTCCTTTGGTACTATAATGCCATCATTTCTGTCTTGCTTTTAGTATTTGCAATCCACCCCTGGATAGGGATGGCAGTCTCTAGAGTGACTAGACACTATTGGGTTAAATCTTTCACTTTCAGCAGGACCTCCCATGCTGCACACAATTGCTTTTTTATATTTTTCTTTTAGCCTCTTTTCAGAATTGTGATTAAAACCCAAGGGGTACTTGTTTAGAATTTTGCTTTTGCCACAAACCACCCAAAGCCAGTATTGGTGCTTGCTACATCCAATTCATAGGCTAAGTTAATGTCCACATTTTACCTTCCTTTTATTATTATTTAAAGCAGTTTTTTGGAGGTTTTCCTATTTCCATGAAGGACTTTTCCCAATTAATACATACAGTGGTTTTAATATTTGAGCTAAATGAGGCATGAAAGATTTTCAACACTTCAACAATATCACAAACTCTATTAACATGAGCAAACATTGCATTCCATCAGTTACAACAGAGGGCATAGTTTTATCCCACCCAACCAAACCACATTTAGGAATTTGATAGAGCAGTGGGGACTTTGCAGCCTGTCCCAGCTGTTTTCCTATTTTAGGCTCTTAAGATAAGATACTCTTGTTTTTGCTGTTTCTTTTAATTTTGGAAATAGGATTACTAGTTAACATAATGCCATCAGTAGAGTTTCAGCCACAGGTTTTTTCTACATAGCTAGATTATTATCAACATGCCAGGACAGATGGTTGGGCTATGCACACAGCCTTGGGGAAGCACTGCAAAAGTCCATTGTTGGGTTTTCCATAGGTAGGAGAATGCAGGCTGGCTTGACTTGCCTAAGGAAATACTAAAGAAAGTCTTAGCAAGTTTTAAAACAAAGTGATAGTGACACAGCTGGACATTAACTTTTTGTAACAAACTAGCAATATTTGGGACTGCTGCATACTACAGTATTGTTATTTTAACTTATGATAAGAGGTTGTTTCTGTGATACATAACTTTTTATAATATTTAAAACCATAATTAACCACATTGTACTTCTGTTTAATATTATGCTGAAATATTGGTAAATTTATACACTCTTTAGTACTCATTTGAAACTTTTACTCATACAACTTTAATTAACAAGGGGTTAAAAAACTAAATTTTATAACACTTTCAAACACTCTCAACTTATAACATATTAAATGAACTTAACTATTTTATTACCTTAATTTTTCTTTCAAGGTAAAAGAACAAAATTTTTGTAACTAGTTTGAAATAGAAAGCTACTTTTTAGGATTTGATTTTGAGAAAGCAGGTTTGAACATTATTTTCCTTTAAAAGAGATAAGACCCTTTCTTCTTCAAACACCAAGGAAATGGTGAGGTTAAAGCTCAAGAGGCTCCTTTTATAAAACAGACTTTTCTTTGTATACTGATTATACAGGACAAAAACTTTTCATAAACTTTTACCAAAACAGACTAATGATTTGAGAGACTTTGAAAAAGGACAAAATTTTTAACTTTGCATTAGTATACTATTTGATACTAAACATTTTAAAACTTTATAGACAGACCCATCAAATCTTACTCCACTTTAATCATAAAAATTTCTTTTCCACGAACCTTCTACACTTTCAGTATTCATTCAGGTTTTGTCCCACACTCTACTCTTTCCCAATAATCAATCATTTTATCTTAGGACAAAATCATCTCCTGTTTCCTTAACAATAAAAACACATTCCATATATACCACATACTAAGTTTCCAGGCAAACTTCTTACAACATGTAATTGCCATCAACACTAAACAAACTTGTTAAAATAATGAACTTTTCTTCACTTTAAATACTCAGTAACATGCAATACCAGAAACAGTCTTTTAGAAGCAAGTTGGCAGGGAGGCTGGCTGCCACCAAGTTTTCCTGTTATAAAATTACCTTTTATTATTATTATTATCAATTCAGTTTTTGTTTAATAATGACTTTTTGCAATTAGCCATTCAAATACCTTAATTTAAACAATGCTTCATTAAACTTATAATTATGTATAACCATATAGAGTATAATTATATTATTTTAAGACAAATTTTACCTTCACAGAACACATTCCCTTACTTAAAGTTACCACAATACCTTCTACAACTTGCCACATGCCTTTAGGTCCCTTGAGTTTATGAAAATTAGCCATCCTATTTTAGGACAAAACACACCTTTTTGAAAAAACTTATTACATTTCAGTCAGCATTCCCACAAACTTTTAACCTTTTTTAATCTCCATTTAAGTTTTACATCCTTCATTTTATCCAGTGAAGAAAAACTATTCATTTCAATCTAGGCAAAAACTGTTTTTTATGAACAGACTTATAGTAATTTTGTTAATCAAGACTTACAATTTTTATCATTGTAGTGATCTTATTAACATTTAAACTTATGTACTAATATAAGCACTTATTTAATTTTTGGCCATTTGAATAGAGCTCTCTTTTAAAAATTTTATTTATTAATTTATATCACCATCCAGAGGTATCAAAATATACACCGACACTGAACAAACACAAAACAATTACAATACATTAACAGGAACATACAGTTTACAATTGACTCATAATTCTTACTTTCTTGGTATAGCTGCTTTTAAGTTTTCCATTATATCACATCTTAGATTGTACTTTTTAAGATTTCTTCTGGAATCCATGTTGCCTGTAACATGCAAGCTTGTGCTTGGAAACATTTTTAATAGTTATCAGCAATCAGTTAAGATAACTCAAGCAGCATAAATGTAGCTAAGCTCCTATTTAGCAGTTTAGACAGACGGTTAACACACATTTTTGGATTACTACTCTGTAAGACTATACTGAGACTTGAAGTTCAGAAGTAAACTATTGATTTAAAACTGAAAATTCCTTTTAACACCTTGATAAAAATTTGTTCTAATTTTATTATTTTGGTTAAATAGGCCCAATCAGAATTAGCATGAAAACAAAACAGAATACCAATGTTGCCATGTTTTTCTCTTTTTCCCCACTAGCCCATAGCTACATTGTCTTGTAGACAGCAGGGGGTTTGCAGAATTGCTGCCAGAATAGTTTTTTTATCTTAGTTAACACTTTAACAGAGAGTTTTCTTACAAGCCTAATTTCACTAACAAGGACTTTAGTATTTTTGCCTGTTTTAAATCTTTCAATAGTTTAAAAGGTATTGGCTCAGGATGAAACTCAACACCCCCTTGCAGATTATTTGTATCTGGTGGTTATTGCATGTAATGTTACTGGGAAAACAGATAGTAATTGTTTAACATAGGGCAAAGCATCAGCAACATCTGAAAACATTTCTAATTTAGGCTTAGTAACAGAAGGCAATTCAGTAGGTGCAGAGGGTTGTACTGGATACACAGAAGATATTTCATTAGGACACTTCACTGAGCTTTTATTGATGAAAGGGTTAATATCAGGATGAGAGAAAAAACCTGACAGTTCCCCATTCACCTCAAGCTCCTGTTCTTGTTCCAATTTACTTTCTTTCATTTCAAATTTACTTATGGGCTTAGGAAATATAGTAATTTCATCTTTCTCTCCTTCTTCTAAAGCTGCCACTATCTGGTGACATAAGGCCCATACTGATAAAGGAATGAATTCCCTTTTTTGATATGCTCTTCATAAAGCTTTCATTACACATCTCCACTGTTTCAAATTTAAAACATTACACCCCTGAGACTGAAGCCAGCAACAATGCTTTTGTATTAAAGCAAACAATTCTAGTAATTCATAACATTTTACAGGCACCCCATTAACTTTCAGTAAAGTTTTTAACACTTGTGAATATGCTTCCACACATCCCGTTCAATTACCCATTACCCTGATGACTTTGCAGAAAATGTTACCTACCTAAAAGAAGACTCGAGTCATGCTGCTTTGGATATCACACAACCCTCAATGAGGTCTTTTCCATGGTTCCTGATACTGATTTGGAAGACTCACTAACTTCCTTGGGCCCCACGTTGGGTGCCACATGTTGGAGATTTGGATCCAAAGGGTATCAGGAATGAGAGAAAGAGAAAAAGGGAAGGAAGGAAGGAAGGAAGGAAGGAAAGAAGGGAGGGAGGGAGGGAGGGAGAGCTGGGCTGGGATCAGGCGGTCTGTGAGTAGAGACTCATCAAGCAACTTTATTGTTTACAAGGGGCTCTCTATATACCCCAGTATACATGACAACAAGCAGGAACACAGCCTACATGACAACAAGCAGCAACATGCAGTTAACTATCAGCATTACCCATAGTCTAAGGAATTTAAAAAAATCTTATCTCAAGGTACAAAGTCTAAGTGTTCTATTCACTATAAAAGGTATGTGTTCATCTTTTCTTTCAGCCTTTAACAGCTTCATCCTATTTGTTGGGGACTCTTAATTACTGTATTCCTTAGGTTGCAAGCATAGACATGGAGATAGCATGTCTCTCCTTGTGAGGCCACTGTGCCTCAGTTTCCAACAATACATTAGCCAGCTGAATTTACTAATCAGTAGCTGAAGTTGGTACACAATTGTCAGTAGCTGAAGTTGGTACACAATTGTCTCTTCCTCCCCCATTTTTGGGAAGTGGAGCGTCCAATTCCAGTGTGGAATAGCTCCCAATGAGCCATGGGCTGCCAGTGGAGAATGAGCCCTGGCCTCCAGAGCATGGAGCTCTACTTACAAAACTTTTCTGCAGATGGGCAGTCTCCTCCTTCCATTCTTTCAAGGATGTTGCAGGATGTCTTCTGGTCTCCTGAAGCCCCCAGTTACTTTAGATTATGCTAGATGATTGGTAACTGCCTTGTAGCATGAGCTGACTCTAGGACTCCTTACTCTGCCACCATTTTGCTGGTTGTCCATATTTGCTTTTCCCCCCTATATTTTTGATGTAACATTTATGTAATCTAAAGCTTCCTTAAAAAAAAATACAACACAATACAATACAATGTATAGGGAATTCCCATATAACTTCCACACTTTCTTACAAAATTTCACCTATTATTATCTTACATTAGTGAGGTACATTTGTTACAATGAGTGGACTAATATTGAAACATTGCTACTAAACAAGGTCTATATTTTACTTTACAGTTTACACTTTGTATTGTACAGTTTTGTAGTTGTACAGGGTACTTTTAAGGCACTGGAATTGTTCTGTATGATATTGCAAAGACAGATACATGACACTATAGATACATCAAAACTTATGAACTGAGTCTTTTGAAGGTTAAATTGGCTCCTTCCACAACTTCTGATGCTGCAGCCACTCCCCAGACCAGGGTTGCCTTGCTCTCTTTCCAACTCTCCTAGGCTATCCTACTTCCTTCTGTCTGTTGAAGTCTCACCTGTTCATGAATCCAAGATCACCTCATCTCACCCTTCTTTTTACTCCTATTGTACATACAGCCTGGAGCTTGTGAATGAAATGAAATTATATTCCAAACAAAAATTTCAGGACACATTGTGTGACAATTATTAACTAATAAATAAAATGGAGAGAATCCTTTTAAAGGCAAGCAAATTTACCATTAGCTTCAACAAAATTGTAAGTCCCTGTTCTTGTGCTATGTTAGAATGCATGTTTTTTTGGTTTTTACTTTATTTATCATATATACAACCAAAAACCTCCCCATTTTAAAAATATTTTATTGTCTTTTTTAAAAGATACACAGATCACAAAAATGTTACATTGAAAAATATAAGAGGTTCCCATATACCACACTCCCCATATCCCCCACTCTTCCCACACCAACAACCTTTTTCATCAGTGTGGCACGTTCATTGCATTTGATGAATACATTTTGGAGCACTGCTACACTGCATGGATTATAGTTTACATTGTACTTTACACTCTCCCCCAGTCCACTCAGTGGTTTATATCAGGATATATAATGTCCTGCATCTGTCCCTGCAATATCATTCAGGACAACTCCAAGTCCCCAAAATGCACCCATATCACACCTCTTCCTCCCTCTCCCTGCCCTAGGCAACTCCTGTGGCCTCTGTCTCCACATCGATGATACAATTTCTTTCATTGCTAAAATCACAATAATTCTTTAGTAGACTATCAGTAAGTCTACTTTAACCCATATTTTATTCCTCCATCCTGAGGACCCTGGGATGCTGATGTCCACTCTACCTTTAAATCAAGAGGGGGCTTAGATCCCACATAGCTGATGGATAGGATTTTCCTGCTTCCAGTTTTAGATTCTGTTGCTTCCTGGTTTGGTGGTTGACCATCCTCACCTTCCTATTAGCTGACCTGGGTAAGTCCAATGAACTGGAGAGTAGGTGTTTAAACTCTGCTGAGGCTCATGGCCCAGAAGGCTAATGGACAGTCCAGGGATTTTAGTCTCCTGAGCATACACCAATCCCAGCACAAACCACAGGTTCAATAAAAGTGACAGAAGAGGCATGCATAAAGAGGTCACATCTGATTCCAATTCCATCACACTCAGGAGCGCAAATTCCAAAGTATGGTCCACTGGCAGGGCACTGAACTCCAGAGTCATCTGCCATGAACATAGTACCTGGGTATCTCCATAGCCCTCAGGAGCACCACTACCTAGAGTTGTATCTATTTGACTGTCTCTGGGATCCTCCTGAGACATGCCACATTCAAGTATATAACTCACTGCTGGTTTTTATGATCCCTATATTATGCTACAATCACCATAATCTATTACCAAAACGTTAACATCATCACAAATAGAAACTCTGTACATTATAAGCCTTAATTCCATATTCTCCACCCCCATTCATCCCTTAGTAACCTGCATTCTAGATTCTTCCAGTATGAGTTTGAAGAATGCCTAGTTTTCACAGGAAAATTTATTGAAAAATAAAGCATCAGATTCAAGTTTTTCAAGAGGTATTATCTAAATCTTTCCTTCCTCCTGACCCCAAGGACACCCAAATTACAAAGAAAAGACAATGAATAAAAGATTAATTGAGGAATATGATCAGTATGTTAGATTTTAAGCTAATTTGTATTAATATAGAGCTAATTACATGCTAATATTTTAGTTATTTTTGAATTCAAGGTGCCTGCATTTTGTGTAAAATTCAAAAGGTAGGAAAGATTACACAATGAAATCTCCTTTCCACCCTGGCTTCAGTTTCTCCAACAACTTGAATCATTCTAGAGATATTCTATACCCTTAAACAGGTTTTGATTTGTATGTAAGATGCTATGCTAATATTTGTGCAAGTAGGCTCATTTAATTCTTAGGAACACTGTAAGACACAGATATTATTATTATTCCTAATTTACAAGCGAGGAGACTGGTTTGAGGACTGAACAAGCAACTTTCCAAAATTCTCATGGCTGATAAAAGATAGAATGCCCACATTCTCAACCACCCCCACACTGCCTCCATGGGTAATAGGTATAATGGGGCAATTTAGAAAACATTCTATTTTCTAAGGTATTGGATGAAAATTTTATTATTTTTAATCATCATAAAAACTTGAGGAGTAGTTATAACTTTTCTTTTCTTCTAGGATTTACTTGATTCCAAGTTCGTGATCAGAAAGGCAATTTTCAAAGTTAATATTCTTCCTAAGGGCACATGAGACTTATGAGAAGATATTTTATGATGGATCTGAGAATCCAATGCTGTGTAGCCTCCTACCTAACCTACCATTAAATGCATGACCTGACCCAGGCCCTGCACTTCCCCAGTCAGGGGTAACTCTTCAGGTACAGTGTGTTGAGTGGTAGAGATGAAAAACTGACAAGGTTTCCAACAAATAAAAGCTATGCCATTACTCAGCTCTGAAATGCAAATATTCTACTTGTGAAATATCTAAGAAAGCACTACCCAACATTAACCCTTTACTCCTTACAATTCCTAAAATGCTCAGTCATTACTATCTGTATTCTCCCACTGAGGAATCTGACAGGATGAGAGTAACAGATTTCAAGATCAGCAGAACAAATACCATGTTGTGGGAAACAGGCTTACCTGTTTGTTATTGTAAATGTTACACCTGTTAAATGTAGCAGTTTTTAGATGTTGCAGTTGTTCTCTGTTATTGTAAATGATGTCGCAGTTCTAATAGCAAACAGCTGCTTGGTAGTTTCCCAATAGATGCGATGGGAAAACTAGGGGTGAGGTTCTCAGTTCCAGAAGCTGTGAGTCCCATGGTCCCAGGTTTGTCTCCTCTCTTGTGTCTCTAGCTTTATTTCTGCATTGTCTTCCCTTCAAGCCAACCTATTGTGAGCTGAATGCAGCAATATCTGATTCCTAAAATTATCTTTTACCCAACTTTATATAATAAAAATTCCTGAACAAATGCAATGTCAGAAGGTCATGGGAGGCATTCAGGGAAGGGATCTGAAGCAACAAGAGTTCATTAAAGGGCCTTTCCCAAACTGAAATGCTGATTCTGCTCCCAGCACTTTTGTGAAGGTCTGCCCTCTCCTTCACCAGAAGCAGGCAGGCCTGTCCAATCAGGGGCTGCACGCCTAGGAACACTGCATGCCCACTGAGAAATGGAAGTCCTTGTATTTTTGTCACTTCAATGTGTGAAAACTCATCCACAAGGGCACCAGGTTGCCTGCCCAAAGGTCACAGAAACATGCTTGGGCTCAGGGTCTCCTGTACCCCTTTGTGGAACAACTCAAAGTGATGCATTTAGAAGGCTTTGAAGAGCACACTGAAACTTGAAGCCTGGGTTCAAATCCCAGCTCCTACAGCCATTATCCCATGTGACCTTGAGTGACTTACAGCTTCTGCACAATTTCCTCATCCATAAAAGTTGACTAAGCACATGCTAAATGATGGCTACTCTTATTATTGTTGTTCAGAAAGTCTAGTCCAATCCAGAACCTGTCCCCTTCTCACAATGTCCTTATATCATAGTATATATGATAGTATTCCCCACCTTTGAAAGCAAAATTCTACTTTCAACTGAGATCACAAAATTAGCAATAAGAACCTAGATTTTTTTAAATCAAAGAGTTACATTAACTATTTCATAAAATGATGTATGGGAGCTAAAAAACAAATAGCTCTACAGAATTCACACTCATGAGTAGGAAGAAATCATCAGTAATTTAAACTAATTCATTTCCACAAAAAAGGCATTCCTATTGTTTAATGCATTATAACCATAGTAGATATTCTCCTAAGAGACAAATATGGATTTCACTTTCTAAAGATATAATTATGTAATTCCACTGATTCATTTTCATATTTTAAATTAGTTTTACTTTCAAATAACATCCCATTTAAAATATCAATTTAATTTTTAAATCATTAGGAAGCAAAGTTCCTCAATTTAAATATATATTCATGATTTGGGGTGACATTTCCCCCCAATTTCTTTAGAGACAGAATATTAATTAGCAAAAGGGATAGCTAAATATTTACTACACACAATACTTAAGAAGCTAGATGTTACTTTTACATGCTCTCTTGCCCTTTTAATACAAGGGTTCTTAACAAGAGGCCCATGAACTTGAATTTAAATTTTAAAAATCCATTATTCTTGTGAGGTTGTGTTGGTGCAGTGTACATTTATTAAATAATAATTTGTGTTGTTGCTGGATTTTCTCTAGGTCTTGGCTAAGCCACAAGAAATGAATATAAAGAGCAAGCAAGGTTAGTTAGGCCAGTAATTTATTAGGGAAGGGAGGGAGGAGAAATGGGAGAAAATAAGAGAGTTAGGGCCCCAGGTAGAGAGGAAGGGCTGAAAAGTGAAAGAGATTTACAGACTATAATTCCCCATTACAGGTTACAAATGCTCAGGTTTTAGTTGTGTGTTGTTCTGGGCAGGGGGAAAGAAGGCAAGAGCAGGGGGTAGAAAGCAAGAGCAGGGTGAAAAAGGCAAAAATACGAGCTGGTTTTATTTCCTGCTTGCTTTTTAAAACATTAATTATTCTACCCCTTTGCTAATGACAGTGGAGGGGTCACAGCTTTTTATTGTTTTGCTTGATTACCCCACCCATAAATCACTTGGGAGGGCCCAAAAATAAGGCCCCTGGAGAATAGCTGGGGCTTCTTCTGGCTTCTGGAGGAACTCTCATTCTGAAAGGGAGTTTCGCACAAGTGTCTTCCAGCAGCCATCTTGTGGGTACTGAAGGACATGTGTTCAATGGCAGTGGTTTTTCTGCCAGGCTCCTGATTCATCTATTGATTACCTATCTAGCCTGCTTGAGTGTGGACTTAGTAAGGGTCTGTGGATTTCACCTGACTGGCAAAGGTGTTCATGAAACAAAAATGGTTAAGAATCCCTGTTAATTATTTGATGGAGGAACAGGCTCCTTTTATAGAAAAATCTCAGCCTTGAGGTGGATTATTAAATGGTTCTGAGAGCTGATGGCTAGCAGCCATCGAGATTTTTACCACAAAAACATATAGAACTGTACTTCTCAAACTTTAATGTGCTTATGAATCACCTGGGGGACCTTGTTAAAATGTCTATTATGATTCAGAAGTCCTGAAGTATATAACAAGATCTCAAAAATAAGTGAGGTTATGTGGCAGACTTGGCCCAGTGGTTAGGGTATCCGTCTACCACATGGGAGGTCCGCAGTTCAAACCCGGGGCCTCCTTGACCCCTGTGGAGCTGGCCCATGCACAGTGCTGATGCACACAAAGAGTGCCGTGCCATGCAAGTGTGTCCCCCATGTAGGAGAGCCCCATGCACAAGGAATGTGCCCCATAAGGAGAGCCACCCCGTGCAAAACAAAGTGCAGCCTGTCCAGGAATGGTGCCACACACATGGAGAGCTGACACAACAAGATGATGCAACAAAAAGAAACACAGATTTCCGTGCTGCTGAAAACAACAGAAGTGGACAAAGAAGAAGACGCAGCAAATAGACACAGAGAGCAGACAGCTGGCATGGGGATGTGGGGGGAAGGGGAGAGAAATAAATAAATAACTTTTAAAAAATAGGTGAGGTTACTGGTATATGTTTCACATTTTGATAGAAAGGATCAACAAACAGGTTGTAATAGGCCACAAAGTACACATACAAAAAATATTTTAAAAACCCCAAATTTTTAAATGTCAAAATTTTCTTTAACAAAATCCCAGGATTAGAATTAGAAATATTCCTATTTCTTGATAGGATTCTGAACTTTCTAACACCTTAGAGCCATTTTATAATTTATTTTCCAGTTTAAATTTAGAATCCAATTTCTTGGAGTTTTCTGGGGGAGAGGTGGGGTGATGTCCCCTAAAGCCCCTGATTTTTATCAAGGTTGAAAAGCCAAGTACACAGAAAACTGTTGAATTTTTGGCACACCTTTCAAGCAGGTTCCTTCTCTTCTGTCACCCACACATAACCTCTTATTTTGAAAAATTCTAGAGATTAGATAAATGGAAGTGTCAGGCAAGATCTAATGAGCTGGACCCAAAATTCTTCCAGATGAATAGTAAAGTTCAACAATAAAATAGTATCTCACTAAAGGCAAGAATAAAACCATGGGCTTCAATCCCTCCCTATGGGTGACAAACTCCCAGAAATGAGTTGATAACACTTTGTACGAACTACTGTCTTTCAATATTGTGCATAACAAGTTGATACAACTTTGCCAGTGTCAATTTCTATTCACTCTTATTTTATTTTCATAGCAAACTTTTAATTGCCTTTTTAAAAAAGATACATAGATCACAAAAATGTTATATTAAAAAATATGAGGTTCCCATATACCCCACACACCGACCCCCCCACTCCTCCCACATCAACAACTTCTTTCATCAATATGGCACATTCATTGCATTTGGTGAATACATTTTGGAGCACTGCTACACCACATGGATTATAGTTTACACTGTAGTCTATACTCTCCCCCAGTCCATTCAGTGGGTTATGGCAGGATATAAAATGTCCTGCTTTTGTCCCTGCAATATCATTCAAGACAGCTCCAAGTCCCAAAAATACACCCATATCATACCACTTCTTTCCTTTCAATGCCCTCAGGAACTCCCATCGCCACTGTTTCCACATTAATGATAATTTCTTCCATTGCTAGAGTCACAATAGTTATATAGTAGAATAGCAGTAAGCCCACTCTAGCCCATATTTTATTCCTCCATCCTATGGACCTTGGGATGGTGATGTCCACTCCACCTCTAAATCAAGAGGGAGATTAGATCCCACATGGTTGGTGGATACAATTCCCCTGCTTGCTGTTGTAGGCACTCTCGGTTCCCTGGTATGGTGTGGTTGACCATCCTCACTTCCCTGGGTAAGTCCAATGAACTGGAGAGTAGCAGTTGCAACTCTGCTGAGGCTTGGGGCCCAGTTGGCACATGGCCAGTCCAGAGATTCTGGTCTCCTGAGTATACACCAACCCCAGCACCAACCATAGGTTCAGTAAAAGTGACAGAGAGGCATGTGTAGAAAAGTCATATCTTACTCCAACTTCATCACACTCAGGAGCACAAATTCCAAAGTAGGGTCCTTGGTGAGGAACTTTACTTTTAAAAGGCTGCAAACTAAACAAAGCAAGTTTACTGAAGTCACTAGATTCCACCTGGAACCCTCTACCCTTTCTTTTTGCTAATAGCAACACTTAACTACCAAACCAATACATATTTGAAAGCATTCCAGCTTACTGGAAAAAGACAGTTCAAAATTCTGCAGTGGATAACCAGTTCCATTTATCCTTCCTTAGAATTCATGAAAACTATTCTGTAGTCATCAACAGAAAAATCCTTCAACACAGGAAAGAGATAAAACAGTCTGTGGTTCTACAAGTTACAAATAATGAGACCTTTATTTAAAGGGTGTGGGTACTTTATGTTATTCCCAAAGAAGGTTCCTCTGTGCAGTCAAGTAAGCACACAGTGACAAATGCTTAGAAGAAACAAAGTGCACATACATCGCAGTTCAGTACAAATGGCTTCTCTGACTGAGAAGTTTTATTGATGGCCTCAGAGTAAGGCCTATCTGTGACTGGGAATGTAAAAGGCACATAGTTTTTTTCCTGAGTTGGAGCATACCCTGTCCACAATAGAGCAAATCAGCTGCCCAGAGAGGCTTGTTACAAAACCACAAGACAAGGGCAGAGCTGAAGGGCCCTGAGAAATGGCTCTACTATGGACAAGTCTAACAGAAAGTTCTCTGTTTCTGTTATCTCCAACACTGACTGCCCTCCCAAGGTGATTTAACTCTGGGTACCAACTGGGCAGTGTCAACCACTGTGCTGGGGAAGTGGATTCAAGGATGCCTGTTCTGTCATTAGGCTAATTAGGAATAATCAAAAGTCTGCAGTATAAACTGAGACTTTGTGGGCAGACTGGGCTCCCCCACTGCATCTAGGTTGCATTCTTCCATTCCATGATTATTTGTTGGGTGTCTACCTTGTACTCCCCAATTTTCTAGGTGCCACATAGGAATCAAGACCCAGTCCACAGTGTTGGATGCAAAGACAGTCAAGGATATGTAGGGGGTGCAGGTTGTCCAGGTCCATTGAGGCAATGTTCAATACGAAGAGTAAATCAGTTGAAGCATTCAATTCTGAAAATGGTTTCCCAATACAAAATTTTAAATGAGAAATTATTCATATCCTAACATCTGTTCATCAAATATTTTAATAAACAACACTTAGAAGTGCTAAGACAGAGAAGCTTATTAATATACTGCTGTATTCTTTCAGTTTCACAACAGATACAAAAAAGTTTTGCTTTTTCTGGTAATGTGCAAATGGATGCTTTAAAATACATTTTTTATTTATTTCTAAAAGATACACAGATCACACAAAATGCTATATTAAAAAATACAAGCGATTCCCATATGTCCCACTCCTCATACCCCCTACTTGTCCCACATCAACTTCTGTCATTACTGTGGTACATTCATTTCATTTGATGAATATATTTTGGAGCACTGCTACACAGCATGGATTGTAGTTTACATTGTAGTTTACACTCTCTCCCACTCCATTCAGTGAGTTATGGAAGGATATATAACGTCCTGCATCTGTCCCTACAATATCATTCAGGAAAATCCAAGTCCCCAAAATGCCCCCATATCACACTTGTTTTTCCTTCTCCCTGCCCTCAGCAACTCCAGTGGCCACTATCTCCATACCAATGATATAATTTCTTCCACTGCTAGAGTCACACTAATTCTATAGTAGAATACCAGTAAGTCCACTTAAGTACATATTTTATTCCTCCATCTTGAGGACCCTGGGATGGTGATGCCCACTCCACCTCTCAGTTGAGAGGGGGCTTTGATCCCACATGGCTGGTGGATGGGACTCTCATGCCTGCAGCTCTACACTCTCTTAGTTCCTTGGTGTGGTGGTTGTCTATCCTCACTCCCTGTCAGCTAATCTATGTAAGTCCAATGACCTGGAGAGTAGGTGCTGCAACACTGCTGAGGCTCAGGGCCTAGCTGGCACATGGACAGCCCAGAGATTCAAGTCTCCTGGGTATACAACAACTCCAGCACCAACCACAGGTTCAATAAAAAGGACAGAAGTGGCATGTGTAGAGAAGTCATATCTGAGTCCAACTCCATCATGCTCAGGAGCACAAATTCCAAAGTAGGAACCACTTACAAGTCTCCAAACTCTGGAGCCATCTGCCATGACTGTAGGACCTGGGCAAATGGATTTTTTGATCCACAAAATCTCCCGGGTACTTCAACATCTCCAAACTTGGCATCCCCTAAACTCAGTAAACAGGGACCAATGCTGAAAATGAGAACACCTGAGGCATGGAGTCAGTGAGATGAAGCCCCAGGCTTCACAGCAGATCTCAAAACCTTAGCAAACCCCACCCCCATCCCCCACTAGCCTTCCTGCCCTTGCCATGGTCTTTTTAAGTAGAGTTTCAGCTGCCACTTTGCTGGAAAACATTCAATAATTTTTTTTTTTAAAGAAATAAGAAGTTCACTAACAAGTGGTGCAGAAAAACATTCTACATTTGAGAAAGAATGGAGAAAAATAATAGTGTAACACTGGTACACCTGACCGTATAAAATTTGCAAACTTTCACACATTTGTCCCAAATACCTTTACACATACATAAAATAATTAAATAGTAAAAAGGAATGCTGGTAAAAAAAATAATAATTCTGTAGTTCTTTGTTTGAATGAATGCAATAAAAACAAGAATAAAAGCACTCATACCCTAGTATACAAAAGCAAAGGATGAGAACAAAAAGAGTACCTGAGGAAGTAACCAGCAAAAACAGCCACAGATGCATTCAACCTCATCAGATATGAAAAATTTTCAAAGGAACGCTCTTCGGTATAACCTATATGTGTTAATTTGCCAAAAGGTGTGCCAATGCAAAATACCAGAAATCTGTTGGTCTTCATAATGGGGGTTTATTCTGGGTAAAACTTACAGTTCCAAGGCTGTGAAAAGATAAAGCCAAGGCACCATAAAAAGTGTTTTTTTTACCAAAGTCAGCTGCCGTGTGTTGAAGCAAGATGGCAGATGATCTCTGTCTGGTCTTTCCTTTACCTATGGACTTCTTCTATCAGGCCCAGCTCCTCCACTTTCTTCCTGATTTCAGCTGCAAGCTAGCATATGACTTATCTCTTAGGGCTTCCTAGATCAATCATGGCTCTTGAGCTCACTTCCAAATTCAGCTTTAATCTACCAGACAAATGGCTGATCTCTCCCAGGGGCATCAGCTGTTTGAGCATTCTTGTTTCTGTCACATGGCAGGATCAATAATGACAGAGCTCTCTCTTCTTGTGGCTGTCTAATATGAGACCCAGCAAGGGGGCAGAGACTCGGCCTGAGTTCCACCTCATGTAGTCCAATAAAATGGCCTAGAGCAGCGATTCATTTTTTCCTTTTTTTTCTTTTGTTAATTTTTAAACAATTTTTGAAAAGATACCTTAGATTATATAATGCTACATAAAATTATAGGGGATTCATTCCCTACCCCTCCCATGCTTTCCCACATTCCTTCATTAGTGTGGTACATTTGTTACAATTGGTGAACCTGTACTGTAGCATTTCCACTAATCATGAATTCTAGTTTACATTACAGTTTACACTCTGTTCTGCCCAATTTTGTATATTTTGACAAAATAAATGGCCTGTATCTATCACAGCAATGTCATTTAGGACAATTCCAATGTCCCAAAAATGCCCCTATATTACACCTATTTTTCCTCTCTATCCTCTCAAAACCTCTGGTGACCACTGCCTCTACATCAATGATAAAAGTACTTCCATTGATAGAATAACAGTAAGTCTACTCTAGTCCATCATTCATTCCCCACTCCTGAGGATTCTCGGGTGGTGATTCACACTCTGCCCCTAATTGAGAGGGAGCTTAGATCTCATGGGACAAATGGATGGGTCTATCTTGTTTGCACTTGCAGACAATCTTGGTATCTTAGGATAGGCATTGTCCATTATCATCTCCTTGTTAGTTGTCCTGGGTGAGTCCAATGGACTCTAGAGAAGATATTGCAACTCTGTTGAGATTCAGGGTCCAACTGGTTCCTGGACAGCCCAAAGGGTTAGTCTCTTGGACATATGCCTATCAAATCTAGTACTGAACAGATTCAAATAGAAGGGGCAGAAGAGCCATGTGTAGGGAAACCACAAATGAGTCCAACTCTGTCACACTAGGGAACAAGAATTCCAAAGAAGGGACCATTGGAAGGGTGCCAAACAACTAAGCTGTCTGTCCTCCCTCTAGTGTCTGGGTGTCCCTAGATTTCTCAGGAGCCCTATTATTTGAGGCAATATTTACTGTGGCAGTCAATGAGATGCTGCTGACACATGCATAAGCATAACATCTGGAACGACCTCCTGACTGACTTTGAAACTTCTTAGCCATAAAAACCCATTTGTATTTAACCTTTCCCCCTTTTGATCAAGGTCTTTTTCAAGTTGCATTGCTAGTTGGTGCTTGGTAGTAACCCCTCAGTGCCAGGAATGTTCATCCACAGGAGTCATGTCCATGCCAGGGGGGAAGGTAATGCATTTATATGCTGCTTTTGGTTTAGAAAGAGGCCACACTTGAGCGACAAGGAGGCTTTCAGGAGGTAACTCTTAGGCAACATATAATACTAGGCTAAGGTTCAATTTCAAAAGAAAAGGGTTGTAAGTACAGTCCTCAATATCAAGGGCCTGTCGATGGTCCATCCTCCTTCACTAGTCACTACCACTGTACTTAGGGGATTCCTGCTCTCTCATTAGAGGATGTGGCAGAGCTCCCCAGGATGGGAATTTGATATTCTTTCCGTTATTGTGTGGATCTCCACCCACTGTGACAATGCCCCATGAACACTTGAGCACATTCATATGCCTTGGATGTATGCTCCAGGGGAAACCCCTCCCATGCATCCCTATCACTGACACCCCACACCAACAATGATCCTCCTCTGCCACAGTTGTGACCCCTCAGTGATTCACAACTTCTTCAAAACTGAAGCCAAATATATAACCAAATAAATATAACAAGGAAATGAAGAAAATACCAAAAAATTTTAAAATTTCTGAAATAAAAGTTATTTTTGACATTATGGCCTTGATCACTGTAAGATCTGCTGCCTTGTATGTACAATGACATTTTCTTCTTTATATTCCCTCAGTGTCTTATTTTTTTCATTTTATCTTCAAAGAAACTTTAGGTTACAGAAAAGTCCATGTACAGAGTATAGGGGATTCCCATATATCAACATACTCCCCTTTTTCCATCTCCCCTATTAATAACTTTTACATGCAGATGGCACATTTGTTGTGATTGATGTACAAATATTAAAGCACTGCTACTAACCATGTTTTACATACTGGTACACATTTTGGATCTTACACTTTTACAAATTTTGACAAAATATAAAATGGCCTGTATCCATTAATGCAAAGTCATGCAGAACAATTCTAATGCCCTAAAAATGCCATGTTCCATCTCTTCTATTCTTCCTTCCCCCTCCCTTTGGAAGGGGAAGTGGACCTATGGTAACCACTAAGTTACACTTTTTAAAGAATAAGAGTCATAGTTACTTGCAATATTGAGGGCTTGACATATTGCTCTCCTTTCTTTATTAGCACTGCCTATGTTCTCAAGAGACTTTTGGCCCTCTGTTTGAGAACCTAGCAGGACTCCCTAATATGGGAGTTTATTCTTTTCTTCTTTATTGTGTGGGTGTCTATTCACTAATATAACTCACTATGACAAGATGAACACTTACATATTCCGCAGAAGCCTGCCTCAGGTATGCCATCATGTATGCTTCCCCATATCCA
Organism: Dasypus novemcinctus; assembly: GCF_030445035.2. Taxonomy (NCBI): domain Eukaryota; kingdom Metazoa; phylum Chordata; class Mammalia; order Cingulata; family Dasypodidae; genus Dasypus; species Dasypus novemcinctus. The sequence goes on along the minus strand of NC_080686.1, from coordinate 2,335,773 downwards.
ACCACTACACTGGTAACCCTCCTCTGCCATATTTGCCAAAAGAACATTTCCAACATTGTAGTTTTAACTGCAGACCTGCAAATCCCCAGAGTTCACAGTCTTCTTCCCCTAACCCTTCCCACGGTACCATGGATTGTCCAACCCAAACCCCATCTTACCACCCTCACAGATCAGCACCACTGAACCCAATAGCATGACTGCATCACTGTCATGTCCATCTACTGCACAACACCATTCTGCCTTATCATAGATTTTGTTCCTATGGTCATTGGTTCACAACCCTCTACTCCCTTTAGGTGGGGTGGGTATCATTCCCAGATGGAGACCCACAGGATTGATGAGGTTCATGTTTTTAAGCTCTATGGCATCAAAATGAGGCTGAGCTGCTTGTAGAATTCCTTTCCTTGTGGATTTTTATTTAGCACTCAGAATGTCCTTCACATCCATCACTGTTAAACGGCAAGACCATTCACCTTCCAACTTATACTACTTTAACTTGTCACAATCATTTTTAGGCACAAAGTTTTAGTTTTCTCTCAAAATCAAGTTTGAACTATTTGATGTTATAGCTACAGTAAGCAGATTTTGTTGAAGAATGTGATGAATAGTTTTCACTCTCTATTAGTACAAAATACTATCTTTTCCTTAAAAAAATGTTAGACATTTTTGGTTTTGAATTTGATTTTCATCACAGAATAATGGTAAGACATTTTATATCTTTAAGTTCAAAATATAAAGTCCAAAGCCATCATATACCTGCTGGTATTCTACCATTGCATGTTTCACTTATAGGCCATGGGATGTGGAGTGCTCATATACACAGCCACTCATGACTTTTTCACCACAATGTCCTTTTTGCTAACAGAGTTGCCAAGAAGCTTTATGATAGGCAGGACTTAAGGCTGCTATAGTTGTTTTTCATATTTTGCACAGTAAATTATGGCCCAGTAATATGATATAGCAACTAACTAGGAAAAACAAAACAAATGTATTTTATATCATTTGATTATCATACAAAAAGAACACCTATTTTTAACACAGTGTTAATAGTACATAATTTTTAAAAAATTGTTAATTAATAAAATAATTACTAATGTAGTTGAAATGAATGTGTGAGGGAAGAAAAGTATAAACAACTGCTCAAGCCAAAAAACAATAATGAATTTAGAACAATTTGTAATTAAAAAGCACCTAAATGAAAAGGGGAGAAATATTACACTTTCAATGGCAGGATATCCTGTTATACTTTAAGGAGACTGGGGCTAGGTTCCAATCAAGACTATAAAATGTTTAGTGACAATAATGTTACTAGTAACTTCTTTTTACATATAAAGGTAAAACATGGTATTTTGAAAAAAATAGTTTTCAAAATGAAATAAGCTAACTGGACAGTTTAATATAAAAATGTTTAAAATCTTAATTAAGATGGCAATTTCAGAAACTATAAATAAAATCAAATTTGAAAACATCTATCTTTGAAACAGGGAGAGGGGTGGGGAGAGAATGGAGCTAAATGTTATTGATATAATAAGCTTAGGCTTTGCTCCTCCCTGCTTTTGCTAGGATCCCAACACACTTAGAAAACAAGGGTGTTTAAGACTAAGATGACACCTTTGTCTGTTTCTCATTCTCTTCTTAATAGTGCTGCCAAAAGTGAGGACTGGGGTTGGGGTGGGAGCTTTTCTCACTCTTTATAAAAATACATCAGTGGCACCAGCCATTTTATCCAGGTCACATGCCTGTTCTTGCAAGATCTTTAGTAAAATTCTTTTTTACCCGCTCCCCACACCATCCATCTGCACATTAACAACTTCTTTCATTAGTGTGGTTCATTCATTGCAATTGATGAACACATTTTGGAACATTGCCACTAGTCATGGATTAAAGTTTATATTGTAGTTTATACTCTCTCACACTCAATTCTGTAGGTCATGGTCATATATAAAATAATTCATATCTGTCATTACAATGTCACTCAGGACAATTCCAAGTCCTGAAATTGCTCCTGTATTACATCTTTTTGTCCCTCTCCCTGACCTCAGCACCTCTAGTGGCCACTGTCTCCACATCAATGATATAATTTCTTCCATTGCTAGAATCACAATAAGTCTGTAATAGAATATCAGTAAGTCCACTCTTGTCTGTATTTTATTACCCATTTCTGAGGATTCTGGGATGGTGGTGCACACTCCACCTTTAATTGAGAGGGGGATTCAGTCCCATATGCCTGATGGATGGGATTCTCTTGCTTTTAGTTGTATACTTTCTCAGTTCCTTAGTGTGGTGGATGTCCACCCTCACCTTGTTAGTTGTCCTGGGTGAGTCCAATGAACTGGGGAGTAGGTTTAACACCCTATTTTTAAAAACTGAAATGTCACTCTTATTCTTATGATAATATCAACATCAAAAGTACTTGTAAATTTAATATTATCTATATCAAATGCTTTATTTTTTTTCAAATTCGACTCAATTTTTTCATTTTTTAATAATATTACATTAAAAAAATATGAGGTCCCCATTCACCCCCACTGCCCCCACCCCAACACTCCCCCCACAGTAACACTCTCCCCTACCATCATGACACATCCATTGCATCTGGTGAGTACATCTCTGGGCATTGCTGCACCCCATGTCCCGTGTTCCACGCCATAGCCCACATTCTCCCACGTTCCATCCAGTGGGCCATGGGAGGACATACAATGTCCAGCAATTGTCCCTGGAGCACCACCCAGGACAACTCCAAGTCCTGAAAATGCCTCCACATCTCATCTCTTCCTCCCATTCCCTGCACCCAGCAGCCACCATGGCCACTTTTTCCATGCCAATGCCACATTTTCTTGATTATTAACCACGATAGTTCATGAATAGAATATCATTAAGTCCACTCTAATCCTTACTGTATTCCTCCTTCCTGTGGACCTTGGCTTGGTTGTGTCCATTCCACATCTATGTCAAGAGGGGGCTTAGATTCCACATGGATACTGGATGCAATCCTCCTGCTTTCAGTTGTAGGCACTCTAGGCTCCCTGGTGTGGTGGTTGACATTCTTCAACTCCATGTTAGCTGAGTGGGGTAAGTACAATAAATCAGAGTGTAGGAGCTGAAGTCTGTTGAGGCTCAGGGCCTGGCTATCATATTGTCAGTCCAGAGATTCAAATCCCCTAGATATATCTTAAACCCCAGCACCAACTACAATTCCAGTAAAGTAGCAGGAAAGGCTTGTGAAAAGAGATCCCATTGAGTCCAGCTCCATCATGAAGAAACACAAGCTCCAAAGAAAGGGTCAACTGACATGGCAGTGAACCCCATCTGCCATGACCAAAAACCTGTGGGTCTCTTTAGCCCTCAAAAGGACCAATACTTGGGGTTGTATCTAATTTATCTGTCTCCGAGACTCTGCTCAGTAGTGCATAAGGGCAATCCTTCTGACAACCTCCAGACTCTTTTTTAGAGACTCATAGTCATATGAACTCATTTGTCCTTTCCATATCCCCCTTACTTTAGGTCAAACAGCATTTTTAACTCCTTTTTTATATGTAGACAGGGATATTCTGCTGGTCCATGTTGAACCTTTAATTCAAGGTCATTTTCTAGTTACGTCATCAGCTGGTACTTGGTAGTGATCCCTCAGTGCCAGGGAGGCTCATCCCTGGGTGTCATGTCCCATGCTGGGGGGAAGGCAGTGCATTTACATGCTGAGTTTGGCTTCGAGGCTGGCCATATTTGAGTAACACGGAGACTGTCAGGAGGGAACTCTTAAGCACAGTGCTGCTCTAGGCTTTGTTCTTATTTCAGGTGTATAGGCTCACAAGCATAGTCATTAGTATCAGGGGCTCACTGTTGGACCCTCATTCCTTCCTGGTCCTTACCGTTGCACCTGGGGGACTGCCACTGCTCCCCTAGGGACCACGACAGAGCCCCCCCCCCCGGCCAGGAAGCCAGTACCCCCCCCAGCTGTTGTTTTTAATTGTTTCCACTATGAGTATATCCAAACATTTCCATGCACCCTGGACACATGCCCTGTATAACTCCCTGTCAACCATATATCGCCTGTCAATAACATCCCATAACAGTATTCCTCCGCTGCCATTGTTGAACCACTCTGTGATGCAAAACTTCCTGAAAAGTGAAGCCCAATAGAATATCAGGTTCCCTTACTAGTAAAATGGAATATAGTGATGAGTTTAAAGGTTAGATCTAGAATATGTATTGATTTGGAAAAATTCTACATCTTATCTTTTTCTTTTCTTTTTTCCTAATTATTGAGCTTCTCTTCACAAGAGCCATAGATCACAATAATTCATATATACAATATACAGTACTCCCACACATCCACCATAAAACCTTTTCCCTTCCACAACGATAATCTTTTAACTTATTCATATCATATTTACTTAAACTGATGTACAGACTCTGAGACAATAGCTTTCAAACAAGGTAACATTTGTGCTTACATTGTGGTTTATACTTTAGGCTATACAGTTTTCTAAAATTTTAGTTATCCTAAGTTTTACATTATGGTTTACATTATTAGTCTGTCGTCCCCTATATGTTTTTGGTGTAATATTACATGTTTTATATCCATCCTTGTGTACTCTTGTGAAACACTTCTTTTGCCCTCACACTTACTTTGGTTCCATCTATTCAATATCTATTTCCTCCTCCCCTTGGGCCCCACAGTGACAGTCAATCTTCATTTCTTGAGGAGCTATGTTCAGAGATACTTGCAACAGTGTTGAGGGCTTGATTTGCTCAACTGCCCTAATGCCCTGGGAGCCATCCTTTCTCTTGAGAGGTACAGTTCCCTCTATTTGATGGCATTAGTCCTCCCCAGGATGTGGGTCTACCTTCACTCTCATTATATGGGTCTCTACCCAATGGTATAACCCACTCTGGCAAAATGAGCATTCAGATATTCCCTAGGAGTCTGTCCTGCATCAGATTATCCCCTTTCAGTATCTTAAACAGGTAACTTTCCTAATTATTTTTTGAAAATTTCTCAGCATTTTACTTTCAACCAACACCTGACCATCTCCTATGTTCATATGTTGCCCCTCCCTCCCCCAATTTCTTGGGCAATATTACCCATCCACCCATCCCTAGCCCCCCTCAAACCCGCAAATCCCCACCCAAAGGTAACCCTATGCCCCCATTTTATCTCTTCCTTGTGCACATACTTACCGCCAGCTTATCATAGATTTCACCCATGTAGATGTCATCTTACATCCTTCCTCTACCCCCAACTTCCTGTAAGCCTATCTTCCAGTCTCTAGCTCTCTGAGGCAGCTTGCTTATTTCATATCATTGAGGTCATGTAGTATTTGTTCTTCAATGCCTGGGTTGCTTCACTCAACATAAGGTTCTCAAGATTCATCCATGTTATCACGTGTGTTTGTAGTGTATTTGTTCTTAAAGCGAGTAGTATTCCATTTGTATGTATATACCACATTTTATTGATCCACTCATCAGTTGATGGGCATTTGGGTTGATTCCAACTTATGGTGATAGTGAACAATGCTGCTATGAATATTGGTGTGCATATATCGGTTTGTGTCCTTGTTTTCAGTTCTGCTGGGTATATACCCAGCAGTGGAATTGCTGGGTCATATGGCAAATTTATGGGATAGTTTTTTGAGAAACCACCAAACTGTCCTCCAGAATGGTTGGATCCTTCTGCATTCCCACCAGCAGTGGATGAGTGTTCCCATTTCTTCACATTCTCTCCAGCATTTGTATTCTTCTGTTTTTTTCATAGCTGCCAATCTTATGGGAGTAAGATGGTATCGCATTGTAGTTTTGATTTGCATTTCCCTGATAGTTAAAGATTTGGAGCACTTTTTCATGTACTTTTTAGCCATTTGTATTTCTTCTTTGGAGAAGTCTCTGGTTAAATCTTTTTTCCATTTTTTAAATGGGTTGTTTATCTTTATCTTTTCAAGATATAGGAGTTCTTTATATATGCAAGTTATAAGTCTCTTATCAGATATATGGTTGCTAAATATTTTCTCCCATTGTGTGGGTTCCCTTTTTACTTTCTTGACAAACTCCTTTGAGGTGCAGAAGGCTTTAATTTTGAGGAAGTCCCATTGATCTATTTGTTCTTTTGCTGCTCGTGCTTTTGGTGTGATGTTCATGAAGCGATTTCCTATTACAAGGTCTTGTAGATGTTTCCCTACACTGCTTTCCAAGGTCTTTATGGTCTTGGCTCTTCTATTTAGGTCTTTGATCAATCTTGAGTTGATCTTGTATAAGGTGTGAGATGGTAATCCTCTTTCATTCTTCTACATATGGATATCCAGTTCTCCAGGCACCATTTGTTGACTAGGCCATTCTCTCCCAGTTGAGAGGGTTTATATATGAGGTTCTATATCAGAACTTTCAATTTGATTCCATTGGTCTGTGTGTCTCTCCTTATGCTAATACCATGCTGTTTTCACTACTGTAGCTTTGTAGTATGTTTTAAAGTCAGGTAGTGTGATTCCTCCAATTTCATTTTTCTTTTTCAATATGTCTTTGTCTATTTGGGGTCTCTTTCCTTTCCAAAAAAATTTCATAGTTAGTTTTTCTAGTTCCTTAAAGAAGGCTGTGTTGATTTTTATTGGGATTGCATTGATTGTGTAAATCAGTTTTGGTAGGATAGACATCTTAATAATATTTAGTCTTCCTATCCATGAGCAGGGACTATTCTTCCATTTATTTAGGTCTTCTTTGATTTCCTTGAACAGTATTGTACAGTTCTCGGTATATAAGTTTTTTACATCTTTAGTTAAATTTATTCCTAAATATTTGATTTTTTTATTTACTTTTGGGAATGGTATTTGTTTCTTGATTTCCTCCTGATCTTGCTCATTATTGGTGTACAGAAATGCTATGGATTTTTGCTCATTGATCTTATAACCTGCGACTTTACTAAACTCATTTATGAGTTCCAGAAGCTTTGTTGTAGACCTCTCAGGGTTTTCTATGTGTAGGATCATGTCATCTGCAAATAATGAAATTTTGACTTCTTCCTTTCCAATTTGAATGCCTTTTATATCTGGTTCTTGCCTCAGTGCTCGAGCAATGTTAAATGTTAAATAGAAGACAATGTTAAATAGAAGGGGAAAGAGTGGGCATCCTTATCTTGTTCCTGACTTTAGAGGGAAGGATTTTAGGATTTCTCCATTGTAAATGATGTTGGCTGTGGGTTTTTCATATATACTCTTTATCATGTTCAAAAAATTTCCTTGTATTCTGATCTTTTGGAGTGTTTGTATCAAGAAAGGGTGCTGTATTTTGTCAAATGCTTTTTCTGCACCTATAGATAGAATCATGTGATTTTTTTCCCTTCAATCTGTTTATATGGTGTACTACATTCATTGATTTTCTTATGTTGAACCATTCTTGCATACCTGGAATGAATCCCACTTGGTCGTGGTGTATAATTCATTTAATGTGTTGTTGAATATGATTAGCAAGTATTTTGTTAAGTATTTTTGCATCTAGGTTCATTAGAGAAATTGGTCTGTAATTTTCCTTTCTTGTGGTGTCTTTGTTTGGCTTTGGTACTAGGGTAATGTTGGCATCATAGAAGGAGTTAGGCAATGTTCCTTCTGTTTCGATTTTTTGGAATAGTTTCAGCAGGATTGGTGTTAGTTCTTTCCAGAATGTTTTGTAGAGTTCACCTGTGAATCCATCTGGCCCTGGGTTCTTTTTAGTTGGGAGGTTTTTAATGACTGATTCTATCTCTTTACTTGTGATTGGTTTGTTGAGATCATCAATTTCTTCTTTCGTCAATGTGGGCTGCTTATGTGTTTCTAGAAATTTGTCCATGTCCTCTGAATTGTCATTTTTGTTGGAATATAGTTTTTCAAAGTATTCTCTTACGATAGTCTTTATTTCTGTGGGGTCAGTGATGATATCTCCTTTCTCATTTGTTATTTTGTGTATTTGCATCTTCTCTCTTTTTTCCTTTGTTAGTCTCGCTAAAGGTTTTCAATTTTATTGATCTTCTCAAAAAACCAGCTCTTGGTCTTGTTTATCTTTTCAAGTGCTTTCTTATTTTCTATTTCATTTAGTTCTGCTCTTATCTTTGTTATTTCCTTCCTTCTTCTTCCTGTTAGATTACTTTCTTGTTTTTTTTCTAATTCCTCCAAATGTGCAGTTAGTTCTTCAATTTTTGCTCTTTCTTCTTTTTTGATGTATGAATTTATGGCTATAAATTTCCCTCTCAGTACTGCTTTTGCTGCATTCCATAAATTTTCATATGTTGTGTTATCATTATCATTTGTTTCAAGGTAGTCATTGATTTTTTTTGAGATTTCCTCTTTGACCCACTGTTTTTCTAAGAGCGTGCTGTTTAATTTCCATGTCTTGGTGTGAAATCTGGGCCTCTGGCCCTTGCAGATTTCCAGCTTGACTCCACTGTGGTCAGAGATATTATTTTGTATGATTTCAATCTTTCTGAATTCATTAAGCCTTTCTTTGTGGCCTAGCATATGGTCTATCTTGGAGAATGATCCATGTGCACTTGAGAAAAATATGTACCCTGCTGTGTTTGGGTGTAATGATCTCTATATGTCTATTAGATCCAGCTCCTCTAATATATTATTCAAACATTTCATTTCTTTAGTGATTCTCTTTTGAGATGTTCTGTTCAGAGTTGATAGTGGTGTATTAAAACCCCCCAGTATAATTGTAGATGCAGCTATTCTTTCACTTAGTTTTTCCAGCATTTGCCTCATGTATTTAGAGGCACCCTTGTTAGGAGCATAAATATTTATGATTGTTCATTCTTCTTGACAGATTGCCCCTTTCACTAAAATGTATTATCCTTCTTTGTCTCTCACAATTGTTTCACATTTAAAGTCTATTTTGTCTGATATTAATATAGCTATTCCTGCCTTTTTTGGTTATTGTTTGCTTGTATGATTGTTTTCCAACCATTAACTTTCAGCCTCCATGAGTCTCTGGGTCTAAGATGTGTCTCTTGTAAACAGCATATAGATGGGTCATATTTCCTTATCCAATGTCCCAGTCTGAATCTTTTGATAGGTGATTTTAATCCATTGACATTCAGTGTTATTACTTTCAAGGAATTATTTATGTTAGCCACATTTTGATTGGACTTGTGTTTGTCATACTTTGTTTGTTTGGTTTTTTTTTCCCTTCTCTTTTTGCACTCTCCTCCAACTCTGCCTCTCGTGATTTCCATTTTTCCTGCAGAACTCCCTTTAGAATTTCTTGAAGGGAAAGTTTCTTGTTGGCATACTCTTTCAATTTCTGTTTATCTGTGAATATTTTGAACTCTCCATCATTTTTGAATGCTAGTTTAGCTGGATAGAGTATTCTTGGTTGGTAATTTTTTTCCTTTAGTACCTTGACTATATCATACCACTGCATTCTTGCCTCCATGGTTTCAGATGAGAAATCAGCACTTAATCTTATGGAGCTTCCCTTGTATGTGATGGTTTTCTTTTCTCTTGCTGCTTTTAGAATTTTCTCTTTGTCTTGAGCATTGGATAATTAGACAAGTATATGTCTTGGGGTGGGCCTGTTGGGGTTTATGATGTTTGGAGTGCACTGTGCTTCTTGGATATGTACATCTGTCTCTTTCAGTAGATTTGGGAAGTTTTCAGCCATTATTTCCTGCAACACTCCTTCTGACCCCTTTCCCTTCTCTTCTCCTTCTGGGATGCCTATAATACGTATGTTTGGCATTTTGCATTGTCATTCAGGTCCCTAAGTCCTAGCTGGATTTTTTTCTATCTTTTTATCGATCAATTCTACTATCTGTGTGATTTCCAATGTACTGTCTTCCACATTGCTAATTCTCTGCTCTGCCTCTTCTAATCTGCTGCTATTTGCTGCGAGTATATTTTTGATTTCTTGAACTGTGGTGTTCATTCCCATAACATCTGTTATCTTTCTGCATATGTCTGCAATTTCCCCTCCAAGTGTTGTCTTCATATTGTTAACCTCTTCCTGTACTTCATTAAATTTGTCTGTGATATATGTTCTGAGATCTTTAATTACTTGTGTGAAGTTCTGCTCCCCTTCCTGGTTTTTAGTTTGTTCATTGGATTCAGCCATGTTTTCCTGATTACTGGTTTGGTTTGTAGATTTTTGTTGCTGTCTGGTCATCATTTTATCTTGACAGGTTTAATCAGTTCCTTAGCTTCTTTGTCTAGTCTTGGAGATTAATTAGCTGTTGTTTTGCATAAGTGTTATATCTTCTCTTTGTCACTTTGTTCTTCTTATTCTAATTTCTTATTGCTGGCTGAATTCACTTTGAAGGAAATTATTAGGGCCAGGTAAAGGCAATTGTGTAAGAAAGGAAAATGTGTAAAGTAGTATTGGTAATAAATGTTAACAGAGCAACAATATGAGATCTGGGAGGATGGATATTAGATTCATGTACGTTGAGTAGAGTTACAGCAGTAGGTAGAGTACCTATAATAAGGTAGTTGACTGAATATGGGAGGAATATGGTATGAATTAAAAAGCTAGTGTTTTCAGGAGAGAGGGAAAGGAAAAGAAAGGCTATAGTTTCAAGAGTGGATAAAAGACAGAAAACAAAACAAAGGTATTAGAAATTAAGAGTTAGACAATTTGGGGATCAAAGAAAGGGAGGTGGCATATAGGAGAGACAGTAGATGATGGAGGATATCAAGATGTGGGGGAAAGGGGATAGGGTAGGTAGCCAACATCAATTCACACAGAAATGAGGCAACGGAGTTGAGGAAACCCAGTAAATGTGAGGTGTTCCCTGCAGCACCTATTGTATAATTATGGTAAAATAAAATACGAAGAAAATGAGGGACAAGAGAGAAAAAAAAAAGAGAGAAGAAAGAAAGAAAAATGGGGTGGGTAAAGGGAGGGGAATAAGTAAGGAAAAGACAAAAAGATATAGAACAGCCACAATAGCAACAACAACAAAAAAACCCTAAATAAGTAAAAAAATAAAAGGACTTTAGGGGATACGATGGGAGAAAAGACTAGGAGATAATGTAATGTTAGCAATCAGGACAATAAAAAATAAAAAAAATAAAAACAAAACAAAACAAAAAAACAAAAAAGAAAAAATGCAAATGTTGAGGGCTAGGACATTCAAGGCCTTCAGATGAATCTCAGGGCGTGATGGATTCAGGAATGCAAAGTCTGTGATATTGCAGACTCAAGAGGTGTGTGTCTCTGGGGTGTGGGCCGCCAGGGTTTAGGGAACTCAGACCTGGCAACCTCAAATCTGGTCAACAGGGAGCCTGGGAGCACCGCAGGGCAACACAGCCTTCAGGGATCCCCACAGCTGGGTGCCAGCCATATGGGGGAGGTCACATCCGCAAACTCTGACCTATGTGTCAGAACCCCGCAATTCACCCTCTCACTCGGGTCTCTTCTGTGGCTGTATCACCAATTCGACTTCAGGACACCTCCCGCCCTGTAAACCCCCGAAACGGCCACCTGGGGGCGCCTCTACACTGCAGCCAATTTAATGACACTGCAGATCAGTAGCCAGGCCCAGGCTGTGGGGCTCCAGCCCCAAACGCCCATATCAGAGTCGGAAACCGAAATTCCCACGCTTTTCAAAATATTCCCCTAATCGGCTTCCAGACGTCTCCCACCCTGCCAGTCCCAGAAACAGCCTCCTGGTTACGTCTCTTTATTGTGGGTGATTTAAGGCCACTGCAGATCGGCAGCCAGCCTTGGGGGTGGGGCTCTAGCCGGAAGCGCTCTTATTTGTGTCCGCAATCAAAAATTCCCTGCCTCACAATAAAACTCCCGTCTGTCTCCCCAAATCGGTCTGCAAAGGCCTCCTGCCCTGTTAGCCCCCCAATAGCCCGCTCAGGGTTTATGAATTCCCCAGTACCGCAGAGCCTCCAGGAATCGCTGGTGCAGCGCAGGTGCAGCAGCTCCACCCACCCCAGGAGGGAGCATCCCGCTTGGAGCCTCCACCTCCGTGTAATAGAGCCTCATTTTATCTTATACACAACTTTTCTCTGTTACCTTCCCACCAAATCGATGTCCAGACACCTCCTGCCCTGCGAAATCCCGAAACAGCCTGGTCCCAAAGAATTTCCAATGGTGCCCAGCCGCTTCTTTGCAGGAGAGATTATCAGGTGCACTCACTCAGCCACCTTCTTCTCTATAACTTTTTCTATATCAAATGCTTTAAAGTTAACAGTGCATATAATTCTAAAATTAGTCCTATGAAGTAAAAGCAAACTCATGATTTTAAACAGTAATCTAAAGTCCCAAACAAGGTGACCTAAAATAATAAAGTCCAGCCTTGGAACACTGAATCTGCATCAGCTGAATCCCATTTGAGAGAACAGAAGTAATCAGAAAAATAAGAAAACATACTAGACTTTGGGGGTGGTTAGCAGTTGTTTCTGGAAAAATATTAAACACTAGCTTCTTCATTTTCCTGCTGCCTGCTTCACTGGGTTGCTGAAGATCTGACAAAGGGTCAAGCAACTGTTAGTTGGTGTTAGGAAAAATGGATGCAGACAAAATAAATGCAGCAACAAAATCTGATTATCTCTACCACAGAGATAGGAGGATGTCTGCCTGCAAATCACCTAAAAATGAATGAGACCTACAATGACAGAAAGTCATAAAAACAAAATGTATGACTTTTTCCTCCACATTTTAAAAAATGTAAAGGAAGAATTACTCAACAGGTTTTTAAATAGTGAAATTTCAAATATTATTCTAACATATAAAATTATTAGAGCTTCCAAAGCCTGTTAGCAATTTCAATTCAGAGGGGGAAAATTTACAGCTTCTGTGCAAGTGTTCAAGACATACTATATTTAGTCCTCATTCACTAGTGTCTCAATAGATAATCATATTTTGGCCCCACTTAAAATTATTTTTCCCACTTAAAATTTTGCTAACTGCACTCCTAGAATGCTTTGCATAGATTCCCTGCAGGAGAAAACAGAAATGAAGATGAGAGGTACTCTGGTGTGCTGGAGGCTTCCTGAGGACTGCTGCCTCACTAGTACATCCTGTTCTGCTCCAGCTCTGCACAGCAGGCTTGCAAAGAGCCCCTCCTGTGTTGCTGGAGTGTCCTGCTGAGCAGCAGGTCAACTTCCTGTGCCAGGAGGGAGAGCCTGTGGAAAGTAGTGATGAAGCTGCTGCCTTTGATCTGCATCTTGGGAACCCAGAAAAATATTTCTAGTTTTACTGTACTCTAGAGAGCCATGGCAGAAGAATACCAAGCAAGTAGACAGGCTTGGAAAAACCAATCCCTAAAATACTATTCCAAGCTGCCATCTGGCTGTCTGTGTAATAAAGAGGGCCTGGCTTCAGTTTTTGTTTTTTAAATAAATTAAAATGATTACTATTATAAAAGTAAAGTAAATGCTAAAAAGTAAAATTGATTACATTTATACTAGAATATTTGAAGTAATGTTCATTGGATCTGATTTTCTAATTCCATAAGTCACTCATACATGTGATGTTTGATTTTAAGGCACTGCCCCCATTTCTTCTGATCAAATGCGGCAAAAATAATATAATCCTGCTTACAAAAAACAAAACAAAACAAAATATGGAAGAGAGAAAGAAAACAATTATTTTTAAGAATGATCAGGTTTACATGCATATAAAGTAGCATGCCACTGATTATTATGTCAGGACAGAATTTCATACAAATTTATAGTAAAGCAGAAGAAAGAACAATGAAATCTTCTCTTATCTCCTTTAGAGGTAAATGATTGCACATTGTGATTGTTTCCTGTATACTCAGTTCTGGGAATTGAATCTAGTCCCCAACAAAAGAGATGGTTAAGTCCTAACCCCAGGTATTGTGGTTGTCAGCCCATTTGTAAATAGTATATTTGAATATGGTATTAGTTAAAGAGAGGCCAAACTGAATAAGGTTGGGCCTTAATTGAGTAAGATTGAAGTCCTTATGAGCAAAAATTGGAAACCAGAGAAGTCGAAGGAGAGAGATTTCCATGTGATGAATGCAGAGATGAGTCTACAATCCAAAGAAACCTAAGGATTGCTGGAAAGCTAGCACCAGAACACTATAGATCCTGGGAGAAAGCATGGCAAGTAGAAACCCTGATATTGGGTTTCTAGCCTTTAAAGTTATGAGACAGTAAATTCCTGTTGTTTAAACACACCAGTAAGTGTTAAAATCCCTGGTAAACTAAGACACTCAGTGAATGGCTCTGGAAGTAATGTGTTTACAGTTCCAAGGGTTAGATGGACCAAGACATTGTCGTGTAAAATGAGAAGTGCAGTTTTCTTCTTGGAATTATTATGTTTACAAGGAGATAATCTTAGTAAGGAGAATGGAAAGCAGCTGCCCCTTTTCTTTTTATTAAGTAAAGAAAATTTCACCCATTTTACCCTTACACAATGGAGAAAAACAATTTGAATTCTTATTAAGAACCTGAGTACCCAAAAGAGCAATGTGTTTTACTTTTTTAACAATCAATTTTATTGATACTTATTAATAAAGTATAAATCAATTCAAAGTGTACAATCAATGGTACCTAGTATAATCACATAGTAGTGTATTCATTTGTTTAGTTTTAGAGAAATTTCATTATTCCAGTAATAATAATACTAAAAAAAACCAACTACCCAAAACAATCTCATCACCTCTCAATTTTTCTATATTTCCCCTGCTGTACATAAATGCTATTCCATTTCCTTCTCTAGTTTATTTGTATTTATGTTTTGTAAAGACAGATTTATATATGCAATATCACCCATATTCATATTTTTATGAGGTTTCACTCTTATACTGTCCCATGTTACATTTTTTTAAGTTTCCTTCTATTAACATAAATATCCTTAGTCTTTCCCTTTCAACCACTGTCTTACCCATAAAATAGCTCTGTTAGTCATGGACAGCATGATGTACTCTCACCATTTCCATTCATTTACAAAGATTTACAAATGACATTTTAACCAATTCTGTACAGATTAAACATCAGCTTTCCATTCTCTACCATCATTCTATTTTCTGGTGACCTATATTCTAAGTATTAATTCCATGAGTTTACATACTGGGGTGCAGTGCACTTTCTGGACTTGTACATTCATGTCCCTTAGAAGAGATGGGGAATTTTTTAGCCATTATTTCCTCCAACACTCCTTCTGCCCCCTTCCCTTCTCTTCTCCCTCTGAGATGCCTATAATGCATATGTTTGTGCAATTTTTTTGTCAGTCAAATCCCTAAGTCCCTGCTGAATTTTTTCTGTCTTTTAATTTACCTATTCTACTATCTGTCTGATTTTAAATGTACTGTCTTCCACACCACTAATTCCTCTCTCTGTTCAAATCTGTGTATTGTTGAATTCTTGCATTGTACCATTCATCACCATAATATCTGTTATCTTTTAATTTATGTTTACATTTTCTTCAGTATGTTCTCCCAGTGTCTTCTTTATATCATTAATTTCTTCCTTCACTTCATTAAGTTGATTCATGATACTTATTTGGACATCTCTGATTAGTTGTTCCACATTCCGCATCACCTCTTTTTTATTGTTTGTTTGTTAGACTGGCCCATGTCTTCCTATTTCTTAGTATAGCTTGTAATTTTTTGTTGGTGTCTGTTGTGGGAAACTGGCTTACTTGTTTGCTATTGTAAATGTTACACCTGTTAAATGTTGCAGTTGTTCCCTGTTATTGTAAATGATATTGAAGTTCAGATAGCAAACAGCTGCTTAGAAGTTTCCCAATAAATGCAATGGGAACACTAGGGTTGAGGCTCTCAGTTGCAGAAGCTGTGAGTCCCCTGGTCCCAGGTTTGTCTCCCCTCTTGTGTCTCTACCTTTATTTCTGCATTGCCTTCCCTTTGAGCCAAACTATTTTGAGCTGAATGCAGCAGGTATCTAGGCATCTGTTTATTTTGATGTGACTGGTTGGTTGGTTAGCTTCTCTTTCTACTCTAGGGTTTCATTTTGTTGTTTTTGTATATGTGTGTAGGTTTCTTTTTGACACTTGGTCCCTCTTATTTCTTTGCTGTTGTCAGTGTTCCTTTGAAAAATAAATATTAGGATCAGAGAAAAGGAGAGATAATAAGAGGAAAAGAATAATAGTCATAATAAAAATAAAGGTAGAAGAGGAACCATAAAGGACTTGGAAAATAAAAAATAAAATAAAATGAGTAAAAAAACCATAAGTGTAAAGGAATAAGAATAAAAGAGGGATAGAAAAAAATGAAATAAGAAACTAAACAGAGAAAAATACATAGAATGAATTAAAACAAAAAGAGGTGGAATGAAAGGACAACAAACAGTAGAAAAATGGAAGAAAGAAAAGAAATAAAGTAGAAAAAATAGGTAAAAGAATAAAAGAAAGTGGAAGCACAACAAACAGGACACACACACAACCACCGCTGCCACCCAGGAGAATGAGCCTTCCCTCTTCACCCCTAAGGAGCATCTCAGGCTGCCAGTGCTCACCAATCACCCTGCAGCCTGCCCTGCACAGATGATGTACCAGGTTTTAGTAAGTAAAGTAAGGGGAGGAAAACAAAGGAAACTTTTGAAAAACAAAAAATAACAGATCCAAGAAAACTGAAAACAAAATAAAAATGTCCATGTGTGCCCTGTCATAAGGTGTCAACTGGTTACCTGATAACCCAGTGAATTGCTCTCTGAAGCACTTCTCTAAGTAGGCCTGGGAATTGAACCAGCAACCTCATATCCACAAGGCAGGAATATTTTCACTGAACTAAACTGTCTCCACAGGTTAACCAGACTTTGAAAAGTTTATCTGGCTCCATCTGCCCATTTTCCCTCAGATGGGACAGACTTCTAACAGTTTGGTGGAACCCTGCTGATTAGGGGCCTGTCTCTGCCCCCTGTCTAATCTAGTTCCTCTCTCTCGCCCAGTGACTGGGAATGAAAGCCTGCCTGAGCAGATCCCTGCTCCCCTCTTCCTGTCAGGTTGGGGATCCCTTCCAAGACTCAAAGGGACTCAGCTGGCCAAACTCATTGCAAAGAAACTATTCTATTAAACCCCCTTTCCTTCCGGGGAAAGCTCCCTCACACTCTGTTGGCAGCAGCAAGTCAGGGCTCCATCAAGGCCACTTGCCCTGAGGGAGGGGCACAGGTGCTTTTTCCAGCCACAGGGGTGAGCAACTTATGGTTTTCCTTGGGCTTCTTTATTGATCCACTTCCCTCCTGGATGATGCAGAACCCTTTCACATTCTATATACATCCAAAGCAGCTCCCTTGGACGGGTTCCCACCCTTTCTCCACTCCCAGCCTACCTACCTCAATGCCATTTTCCCAGATGTCCAAGACTCACTTTAGATGCAGATACAATCAGGCTGAAAGTGAAAGGTTGGAAAAAGCTATTCCATGCAAATACTAAATAGAAAAGATCTGAAGTGGTGATACTAATATCAGACAAAATAGATTTTAAATGTGAAATGGTTATAATGGATGAAGGTCAATATATATTAATAGATGGGACAATTCACCAAGATGAAATAACAATAAATGTTTATGCACCTAACTGAGGTGCCCTAAAATACATGAGGAAAACACTGGCAAGCCTGGAGGAGTTTTTTTTAACATACACTCTAAGACTGTGTGTTTAGACTGTGATGATCCCATCTCTGAACTGGTGTTGCAGGACAAAGGAGGGGGTCCCCTCACGAGGCCGCTCAGATGTCCATCTGTCTACCTCTCTTTTGAGAAGTTAGGCTCATCTTAGCTAAGGCATCCATGTAGAGTACAGATTAGCCATTATGCCATATGAGGTAGCCATGAAATGCAGGTTGGGGCCCACTTGGACTCTATAGTACAGGCTGTGAAGCCACAGGCTGGATCAGGAGAGGCAATCCTCTGCAGTCCCCATTCATTCACTCAATCACTGAGGTTACACAGTCCCACCCAAGGGATTGCTCTATTCTGAAATCTCAAATCTTGAGATTCTGGGAGGTGATCAGTGTCTCTTTCTGTCCAAAGATGGGCCTGACTGGGACTCAGAACCCTGGGGCTTTACCTTTCTGATGTTTCCTGATGTTGTTCAATCCACCTTTCTACCAAGTCAGGCCAGAATGGAGGATGTGGCCCACAGGGATCCTTTCCCCAAAGAAGGCCCCATCAAGGGGACAGGTGGTGCCACCCTATTCCTGTGGAGATCTTTGCTGGCTACACCCACCAGTCCCAAAATGTGAGGCTCAAAGGGCCAGCTCAGTTGGGTTTGCCAGTCAGGGAACCAAATGTTGCAGCAGAGCCAGGAGTTCTGAACCACAGAAAGACCCAAAACTGGCTCTCAGGAGAAGTGGAGGAATTTATTACATGCAGGCCCAGAGGAGAGTTAATCTCCAAATTCTGAGTCCCACTTTTCAGTTTTCATAGGTTTATATAGAATTTCAGGTGGGATCAGCATAACTTTTGTTCATTGACTAATGGGTTGCTAGGTGAAATTTTGCAAGTAGGGGGGTTACAGAGGCAGAATGCAGCTGCAAGGATGCCAGCTGATTTAGAGAAGCAGGGGAGAAGTCACTCATTTGATATTTTCATACTGGGCCATGTTTTCACAGGCTGATTTACAGAAACAGGAGGCAGGAATTATTTATTTGATATTCTCCTGCAAGGTCGTGCCCTCACAGGCTGATCCACAGAAACAGGGGCAGGAGTGACTTGTTAGGTATTTTTGCAAGATTATGCTTTATATTCCTCAACTCTACTACTACTAATAACAACAATGGCACTTCACCAATTACTTTATTCAATAACACTCCAACCCACCAAAAAAGACCACTATCCTCTTTCAGGAAGCTGGCAGGTGGGCAGGTGGTAGGGCTCCACCTGGAAAACCAAGCATCCGAGCACCGAGAGGAAGGACAGCGTCCCATGGCAAGGCCGATGCAGGGCACTAGATCTAAGGGTGGCGGCACGTATGGAACTACCAGTGGGCAGAGATGGGAAGAGAACAATCCTTTAACCCTAAGCACTGCCCCGGTCTCATTCTGCATTCAGCCCGGCTTCGGCCCCAGCGCAGTGAGAGCCCGAGCTTAGAGAAAGTCCAAGTACCGAGACGCGGGCAAGTCCCTGCCCCTCATCGGGGGAGAAAGGGAGGCTGGAACCAGGGACGTCGCCCGCGGACCTGGCCTCCCGCCCTCTCCCGCGGAGTGTGAGCCGCTCCGAGGAGCCCAGCGCCCGCCGGCCGCCCTCCCTCCTCTCAAGCCCGGGGCCGGCGGGACACAGCCCGCGAGGAGCGGGAAGGCCGGGCCGCAGGAGGCCCCAGCCGAGGGCGGCGACAGCAGCGGTCCCTTAGGCCTCGCAGTCTTCACGGTCCTCGCCCTCCCTCAGCAGCGTGGACAGAAGGAGCTGGTGCCGTTGCTTCAGCTGCTGAGGCTTCTCCCGGCAGGAGCGCGTCGCCATCTCCGCGGCGGGAGGAGACGCCGGGCACAGCCAAGGGGGCGACAGAGGACGGGGCCAGGCCGAGGGAAGGCTCCCGGCGCCGCCGGGGCTGCGGGAGGACTCAGCCCAAGAAGCACGGAGGTGGTGGCGGCGGAGGGGGGCGGCTGAAAGGGAGCAGTGGCAGTGGTTGCGGCGGTGCGGGAGTGTCCCACCTCCTCTCCCCACCACCCCGCGCTCACTGCCAAGCCCGCGGGAGAAGGGGAGTCATTTATGTATCTTTCTTAACACTGGAGAAACAATTTTGTTTTTAGGATTAAATAAGATAAATGTGACTGGACATAATTTTTTAGAATAATGTTTCCTGAATTTGTTAAGCTGCGCTTGTCTGTTATTTAATTTTTTGAAGTTGAGATAAAGTTAGAAAAAAATCAATGAGGGAGTGATGTGACTCAAGTGGTTGAGGTGCTGCTTCCCCTGTATGAGGTCCTGGGTTCAATCTCTGGTACCTCCCCAAAACAAGAGAAATAAATGAAAAACAAAACAAAACACTTACTGGGAAGCAGATGTACATGTACTTCAGTGATTCAGTGTCTGCTTCCCCAGCATGACGTCCAGGGTTCACTCTCCCCTTACCTCTTTAAAAAAATGGTGGAGGCGTGACGTCATCAACACAGCGACGGAAGACATACACTGAAAAAAAAAAAAGCCCCAGATACTGCTGAGGATGGTAGAGACTGGAGGAGTCCACAAATGCTGAATTGAAAAAGAGAAGAATAGCAGGTAGGAAACTTCCATCCAGGACCTACCGTTCCTCTTCCCTTCCCTCTCATTGGGTCCTGTGCAAAGCTTGGGAGTTCTCCAGAGGCAGCAAGCAGCCTGGGTCCCTCTCACTGGGGAAACTGAGTTTAGAATGTTGTAGAAGTTGAGAGAGGTTCAATTATTTGCATATAGAAAGGCCAGGACTCAGGAATGATTTTGAGAAGGAAAAATGATTTATTGACGGCCCACCGGACTCAGGAGCTTTCTGTTTCAAGCCTGAGCCCCGAACAAGATTTTCAAGTTCCTTTTATACAGGGTGGGGAGTCAAATGGTGCTTTTATCAAAGAAAATTACTTTCTTTGTTAGTTAAGTGTTTGCCTGAGTACCAGATAGGGTTTAAATTAACATTTTGCCCATATTTCAGGTGAGCTTGAATTAGCATCTTGCCCACATTCCGTCTGGATGCAATTTTGAATACACATTCAGTCTTATATCCTTTCTGAATATCCAAACCTGTATCACTTAACTGGATTTCTAGAAACTAGGTACACTTGGATACAGCATTAGATGATTTTGAATTTATGCACAGGCTATATTATATTTCCCATTTGAGGCCAAGTCCAAGTTCCCTTAAGCTTCGGCATCACCACCATCAGAATTTCCCAGGACTAACTGGTATGTATATAGAGTTTGCATTGCTAAATTGCCTCCTGGGACTGGAGTCATTGCCATGGTCACCAAGGGCAGGACTTCAGCCATTCACTGTTCCACACCCACAAGTCAGGATACAAAGGGATGAACAGCCTCTCACCCATAGCCCACATCAAAAGGAATCACAGGAGTAAGTTAGAACCCCAGTATATCAAGGTACAGAGACAGAAGCCCACAGTGACCCAGTGCTGAAAACAAAAGTCCCCCCATTTTAGGCGGATGGGGAGTAAAATTGTGGCAGAATGGCTATGGCTGAGTGGTGCACTCACTCAATTCAGTTACTGTTGGTGGAATTCCTTTAATGCAGCATAGACTTTGCTGGGGGTCGCACCTTTCTGGAATGACCCTGTCTGACTCTCAGAGGCAGGATAACCTAGCAGGGAAGAAATCTTTGGCAGAGAAGTCTCACAGAGGAAAATGGAGGGGAATGGTTGAACTGAACTGCTGCTAAGTTAGAGAGTCCCAGAAATGAAAAGTTTAAGGAAAATGGGGCACTGAATGAGGAAGAGGATGTAAACAAATCATAGGAGCTGAGGACAAAATTCTGCTCAAAAAACAAACAGAACTGATCAAGATTCCTGGATGAATAGGAGAGGAAATAACCTGGTGATTTATGGCAGGTTATGTTTCAGGTTCAGGGAAAGGGGCACTTATAAGAGGTAGGAACTAAGGTAAGCTTCAGATTGCTGATGTAGGACTTGGCATGAAGGACTCCATCTAGGGTCTACTTAATTTATTTTTACAATTTGTACCAGTTTGATCTGGCTCTTGGCCATTGAGAGTTGTGATAAAATTTAAGGTGTTGAGCACATTTTCAGTTACTGCCTAAGGTCTTGGGGTGGTATTTGCAACTTGTTTTCATATTGTGCTCACGGATGGTCATGATGTCAGTTTTTCCATGATCATCATTTTTATGCCATCCAGACATAGAGAAACCATTTACTGGGTCACCAGTGGCTGGAGACACACATACAAAACCCTTAAGAGAGAACAGTTCACCAAGGAGACACTGTAATGAGCACTATGAGTGATAAAAGTCCCAAATGCCATCTTATAGTATATTCCTAAGTCCAGTAACCATGATTTGACCCAACTGAAATCAACATGATCAAATCAGGGCCTTGAGGAAGGCCTTACCTGTTTAAACCATGTGGCCTATTTAATTATTCTATGCAATTGAGTCTCAACTTCCCCAGAAATGTGTACCCAAGTACAACAGGGGATGTTGGTAATGGTAAAAATGCCTCCTTATTTCAGCTAATAAGTAACTTGTCTAAAACAAGTTTAATAAATGTAAAGACTTGCCATTGCAGCTATAGCTCTAGCAGTAGATTCAGTAATTTCTCCTATTGTGATTGATAAATATCTAACTTTGTTTTCATTTGTGTTAACCCCAGGCCAAGATAGCAGCAGTCTTCCAAAAGAAGTAAACTCAGAATCATTAACTTCCAGGGTAAATCCTCTTTTGCCTGAGACTGTAGATTGAGGGGAGTATTCCAGTGAGAAGTTTCAAATTTATTATAAATTCCTAAGGGACTGTGAGGAGACCAAATATCACTGCCCAGAAATTTGTCAGCTATTACTATAATTTACTGTGCAGGCAAATATCTGATAAAATTTCCACAATAAAAATATTGTCTGGCAGAACAATGTAACTCAGTCAATGTGATGTTTATAAATTCATTACTAGAAATACTCTCATTTGTCCTTAGTATCCAAGGGCCTGTGGTATTGAGAGTTCAAGTGAAGAGCTGACCAAAATTTATTGGTGTTGTGAGTCTTTTGCAGATCCAGTACCTTAAACCTGAAAGTATACATGCACTTCTAAAGTAACTTGTATTTTGTGAAGATGTGTAGACTATTATAGTAAGTTTTTCAAATTATTCTATGATATCTTTATAATTCTCTCAACTAATTGTGTCTATAGTGTGACTGATATTGAGCAAAAGCAGGTTCTTTCCTTATACATTTCAAAGACCAATTCCTGAGATACTGTGGTTCCAAGTGAAAAAGTTAATTTGCTAGGCTAGCAAAGAGATCATCAATCTAGTAAGGGCCAAAAAAAAATCTGCCTCCTTGATTGTGAGGAGTTTAGGGTTTTTATGGGTTTAAACAGGGGAGTGTGGGGTTGTTGCAATTACAATAGTAAAATATACACAAGCCTGGTTTTCAAATAACCATAAACAAATGTAAGTTTAGTTTAGAAGAAACATCACAACTGTAAGTATACACAAGGGTTAGACTAATTGTAAACAAAGGTAAAGTCAGACTGGAAAATATCACAGTAGTGAGTATACCTAAGGGCGAGTCTAGTTTGCAACAACTATAAAGAAGAATGAGGTTGACCTAGGCAGTTTCAGTAATTTCAGGTATTCGCTTTGGGCTATTCTATAATATACTGAAAAAATAAGGAAAAAATCATCTATATAATGATTCAGTAATGATAAACTTTTGTTAATTCTTAATTTTTGGTTACAAGTTTACAGGTCCAAGAAAGCTTAAAGGAGAGCTTGGATCTAGTATTCATATTTGATATGAAACAAATCTCTGATGCAAAGAGACTGAAGCATTTGGGATGAGAAAAAAATTTGTTTTGGGTAGAACAATGCAGTCCCTTGCCTTGTGTATAGATCAGGGTTTTGGGTGACAATTCCAACAGTCTATAAGACTACCTTCCTTTAAAATGTCCTTGGAGAAGCAGATAATGGCATTGTCTTTCCATGTGAATGCAAGGACAAAGCATAGGGATATATAAAGTTTTTATGCATTATAAGTATTAGTAAGGTAGAGGCTATGTGAGGACTTGTTTATGTTAGGGCTTGATCTTTCACCTTGGAAATAAATAGTCTTTTTGATATTTCTACTTCCCTTCCTGGCTCATTTGATTTTTAAGTCTCCATAATTAGTCCAGGAGTCTGATGGAAGTATTTTTAGTTGAGTAATGTGACCCATGTGTCAAAACACTGTAATTAAGTTGCATTATCAGAAGTTAGGAATACTTGACAGGTTTCGTTTTAGTGAGGGCTGTCTTTATTCTGTGTCATTTCCAGCAGACCCATTATCCTGGTGACAGATAATGATTAATTGAGTATCTGTCATGTACAGGAAAGGTGTCATTGACTTTTTAAAAATTAATTTATTCAAGTACATTACTCATACATAAACATACATAAGCAATAAGTGTATAATAATAGTTGTGAACTTACAAAACAAACATATATATCATCATACAGGACTCATAACACCCTACCACCAATAACCTGCATTGTTGTTAAACCTTTTTAACTAATGATTAAAGAGTATTGTCAAAATATTACTACTAACCAAAGTGTTTTTGCCCAAACCAATCCTATTATTATCTTTATATCATTTATATATGAACATACATAAACAAGTGTATAGTAAAAGTTGTGAACTTACCAAGCAAACATGCATAACATCATACAGGGATTCCATACATCAACCCTCCACCAATACCTTGAATGTCATGAGACATTTGTTACAAATTATGAAAGAATATTGTCAAAATCTTACTACTAATCATAGTCCTTATCTTCCATTTGGTATATTTTTCCCCCAACCCATCCTATTTTTATTTTTTAAATATATTTTTTATGATAGAAGTTGTAAACATATAAAACAATCATACACATGTACAGAATTCTGAAACAACACCCCTCCATCAACAGACCATACTGTGGTGGAAATTTGCTACAGATAAGATAATATCATCTGACAGTTACCATGTCTATAGTGTACATCTGGCTCACATTTTCCATACTGCCTCATTATCAACACAGTACATATTTCACATAGATGCAAGAATATTATATTACTGCTAACCACAGTCCATAGGTCACTCCAGCTTATTTTTCCCATGCTTCTCCACATTCCCAACACCCTGCAGTAGTGATGTACATTTGCTGTAGTTCACAAAGGACATTCTTGCATTTGTACCATCAACCACAGTTCTCATCCACCTCTGGGTTTACTGTACTATTCAGTTCCTAGATTATTCACTAGCATTCTGTCAATTGGCATCTATATACCTAGACTACCATTTTCAGCCACATTCCCATTTATAAACTAGCTTTTACTCACTATGTGTTACCATCCACTTTATACATTTCCACACTTTTACAGTAAGGCTAATTAAAACTTCTACATACATTAAACATCACTAGTCCATCTCAGTCCTCCTCTTATCTCCTTTGAGAATCCATCACCTACCATCAGGCCCTGAAGATATTTTCCTACAATTTCTTCTAGAAGTTTTATGGTTCTTACTTTTATTTTTAGGTTTGTGATCCATTTTGAGTTAATTTTTGGAGAAGGTGTGAAATAGGGTCCTCTTTGCTTCTTTTAGCTATGGATGTTCAGTTCTTTCAGCATCACTTGTTGAAGGGACTCTTCTGCCCGAGCTGTGTGGTTTTGACAGGCTAGTCAAAAATCTCTTGGCCATACATGTGAGGATCTGTTTCTGAACCATAAATTTAGTTTCATCGTTCTATGTGTCTGTCTTTATGCCAGTACCATGCTGTTTTTACCACTATAGCTAGGTAATGTGATTTAAAGTCTGAAGATGAAGGTTTGCTTTTTCCTTTTTATGATGTTTCTGGCTATTCAGGACCGCTTACCCTTCCAAATAAATTTGATGACTTTGTTTTCAATTTTTAAAAAATGCTAGTGGAATTTTTATCCAGATTGCATTGAATCTGTATATCAATTTGAGTAGAATTGACATCTTAATGATATTTAGTTTCCCAATACATGAGCATGGAATGTTCTTCTAGTTATTTAGGCCTTTTTAATTTCTTTTAACTTTGAGTTGCAGTTTTCTGAATACAAGTGCTTTACATCATTGGTTAAAATTTTTCCTGAATAATTGAGTTTTATCTGTCATATTTTATTTTCACCGCTCTTTTGACAATTTTAGTTACTTTTATTGATATAATCTTCATTTCTAGTCCCTTCCAGGCCCCTCTCTCTTGTCTTTTCTTTTTAGGCTCTAGCATACCCTTTAGTATTTCCTGAAAATCTGGTCTCTTGCTTAGAAATCCTCACCCTCATTTTTGAAAGACAGTCTTGCTGGATATAAGATTCTTGGCTGGAAGTTTTTCTCTTGTAGTACCTTAAATATATCAGACCACTGTCTTCTTGCCTCCATGGTTTCTGGTGAGAAATCAGCACTTAATCTTATTGGGTATCCTCTATATGTTATGCATTGTTTTTATCTTGCTGTTCTAGAATTCTCTCTTTGTCTTTGGCCTTTGACATTCTGATGGGTGTATGTCTTGGAGTTGGTCTGTTCAGATTTTTTTGAATGGGAGTACCCATGACACATATGTTTGCATTCCTTTTGCTGTCATTTAGTTCCCTGAGATCTTGCTCAATTTTTTCCATTCTTTATCTGTTCTTTTGTATGTTCACTTTCAGAGGCCATTTCTTCAAGCTCACCTATCCTTTCTTCTGCCTCCTCAGATATGCTACTATATCATTCCAATGTTTTTAAAATTTCATTTATTTTACCTTTCATTCCCAAAAGACCTATTTTTGTATGTATGCTTTCAAATTCTTCTTTGTGCTCATCCAGTGTCTTCTTAATATCCTTAATCTTTTTAGCCATCTCATTGAATTTATTAAGG
Source organism: Dasypus novemcinctus (assembly GCF_030445035.2). NCBI lineage: Eukaryota > Metazoa > Chordata > Mammalia > Cingulata > Dasypodidae > Dasypus > Dasypus novemcinctus. The sequence goes on along the minus strand of NC_080686.1, from coordinate 2,309,327 downwards.
AGATTTGTTTGAACATCTATGATTAGTTGTCTCAACTCCTTTATGTCATCTGGAAGCTTATCTTTTTCCTTTAACTGGGTCATAGCTTCCTAATTCTTGGTATGGATTGTAATTTTTTGTTGGTTTACTAGAATATTTATTCTGGGTGCAGTTTTTCTCTTTAGTTTAGGGCTTCACACCCTTTCTCCCTTGCTGGTTGTACAGTAGGAGCCAAGGTTGTAATTGGTGCTACAAGCTGTGGAGGCTCAAGCTGCCCTCATTGTGCCAGGGACCAATGAGGCTTCTCCCAACTTTCTCCTTTGCCAGAGGTAGGGACAGAGTCACAGCTGTGTGGAATAGTCCAAGTTGTACAGGCCTAGGGTGTAGTTGTCCAGAGAGACTTCATGCCACTTTCTCCCCTGCCAGGGGTGGGGACAGAGCTGCAGTTCTGGATGCAGTCTATGCAGTGCAGGTCCAAGATGACCCTAGTTGCCCTGGTAGACTTCTGATTTTCAGTCCATTGCCAGCCACATATACCTGCATTTACCTGGATAGGTTGGTGCAGGGCCCATCAGCCTGCTCCCTGCCAGAGAAGGGCTGAAGCCTAGTCTAGAGCTGCAGGCCAATCTGGATGAAAGAAACCAGTTCCTATCATCACTGTGATTTTCAGCCAGCCCAGCTTCTCCTCAGTCTTGGGGCAGAGTCAATATGGTGGCCACCAGCCTCTTTTCATCTTGGGCAGATTCACACCCCTGCTGTTCCCAGGGTTATATCTTAGCCAGCCAAGTCTACCAATCAGTAGCTGAAATTGACAGCCAGACATCTTCTCCTCCCCTGTTTCTGAGAAATGGAGCTTCCAATTCCAACCACAGAATAGCTCCTGGGGTGGCTCATGCTGCCAGAGTAGGATAATCACTGGCCTCTGTGACTTGGTAATTTCCCAGAGAGGCTGGCACAGGTTCCCACAGTTTCCTCCTTGCTGGAGGTGGCGCTGGGTCCTAGGCTAGAACTGCAATTTGATCTGGATGGAAAGAAGCTGGTCCCCACCAGCACTGGGATTTTCATTCCATTCCAGTTCCCCTTGTGCCATGCACAGAGTTAAGATGGCAGCTACCAGCCTTTTTCTGACTTGGACAGGTTCAAACTTGAGCTATTCTCAGGATTATACTTTAGCCTGCTGAATTTACTCATCAGTAGCTGAAGTTGGTGCCCAACCATTTCTTCCTCCCCTGTTTTGGGGAAGAGGAGCTTTCAATTCTAGCCACAGAACAACTCCCAAGGCAACTCATGCCTCCAGTGGAGAATGGGCACTGTCCTCAGTGGAGTGGAGTGCTCTATTTATGAATCTTCAGATGGGCATTCTCCTCCTTCCATTCCTTCAAGTATGTTGCAGGATTCTCTTCTGGCCTCCTGAAGCCTCCAAACAGGTGCTTCAGCTAGCTCCAGATAGCTCTAGGTGTTTACTAACTGCCCTGTAGCAGGAGCTGACTCCAGGAGTTCCTTACTCCACCACCATCTTGCTGGTTGTCTCTGTCCTATACATTTTGAAGATAATCCTTGGCATAATCCATTAAGGATTTGCAAATTGGGTCATGTCATGGTGTGACAATAAGTGATCAGTTCTCAATTTATTCTGTGAGATTAGTCTGCTAGGAACAGTTTCATAGGGGGAGAATTTGTGTTTCCTAAAAGGAACGCTATGAATAAACAGAGGGCCAAAGGCAAAATTTTGGGCCAGGAATGGCTAGGTTCTTCAGTTAATTTGACAGTATTAATTTAAGTTTATGATTACTGTCTGTTTATAATTGTATAAGTTTATAATTACTAGCTGTTTTGCTAGTGCCTACCTTTGCTTGAGAATATGCAAGTGCATTTTTAAAAATATTCAGACTCAGTCCTTTTTGTGTGAGATTTTATCTTAATGATGGCAACATCCTAGAAAGGAGATAATTTACTGGCCCATGATTTTCAACTGGCATACCAGAAGAAGTGCAGAACCTCTTTGCTTCCATAGCATGCTAAATCACTCTAGATAAGGGTTTCTTAACCATGGAAAGATTTCATGGGGTATGTGAGCTTGAGTTGCTGGGGGCAAGGAGAAGGGAAAAAAGGTGTGGTATTGGGGCATTATTGAGATTTGGAGTTGTCCTGAATGATACTGCAGGGGCAGATGCTGGACATTGTATATCCTGCCATAACCAACTGAATGGACTGGGAGAGAGTGTAAACTACAACATAAACTATAATCCATGCTGTGTAGCATTGCTCCAAAATGTACTCATCAAAAGCAGTGAATGTACCACACTAATGAAAGAAGTCAATGTGGGATGAGTGAGGGGTGTGGCAAATGGGTTATATGGGAACCTCTTATATTTTTTAATGTAACATTTTGTGTGATCTATGTATCTTTTTTAAAAAGATAATAAAAAATGAAAAGAATATAAAGACATGCCAATGTTGATTGTCATAAAACTAGCTGCTGCTACCTTCTGAGAAGTGCTTTGTGGTTTTCACCTGACTGGCAAAGAGGTCTGTGGAACAAAAAGAGGTTAAGAACACCTGCTATAGTTGTTAACAAAATTTCAGAGAGCAGGGTTGGGTAGAAGCACAGAGTTAATCCTTTTTTGTGGAAGACTACGTTATTTAATCTGCATGTGGTATAACATGTTTGGAATGTACCATTCCAGGAATATATTCCTGTTTGGAATGTACCATTAACATTTCTAGCATAAGAAGCATTAGAATAGAGTTACATCTGTGTTTATCATAAGAACATGTATGGAGTCATTTTAAAGTTACCAGTTTACAGTCATGGGGTATCCCTTCATTGGATAAAAGTAGCAGAGTAGCAGGGTCAAGAACATTTGTAGCATTTTAGGTAAAGGTTAAGAGGTTAAGTAGAAGGATCACATAAGAAATCAGTTTTCTGGAGGAAAAATGTTAGGCCTGCTCAGAGTTAAGTTCACTGAGGCTATAATTAATTTGGCTTTAACACAATTTGGGTAAGAACAGACAACTGGATCAAGGTGGGGGCTCTAATATGTAATGATTTGGAGTTTCCTCTGTGTTCTTGAATTAACATCTCTATAACTTGGTATATAACCATTTACTTCAATTATTTCCTGTTAACAAGGAGAATAGATCCTGATCAAATTTATGAAGATAATTATAGTATAATAAAGAATATTCAGTAAGAGTTTTCAAATTCTGGAGGGGTCAGGCAAGGAGATAAAGAGTAAAGTTTTATGGATTACAGATAGCTTAATTCAGTGAGAGAGCTCTTGTATCTAGAAAATAAACAATAAAAATTAACAGTAATCCAAAGAACACTATGATCATTCTTTATCAGTTCATTTAGCCCTAAGTAATTAATCTGTTTATTAGATCTTCCTGTCATCAATCTCAAGAACCTATCAGCTTCTTTACTAAAATTCTAGATATCTTGACTCAGTAGAGTGGAAAGCTCTCAGTTATTTAAGGAATACCTTTGGAAGCTGGTGCCTCAGATAACTTGGCATAGTCCTTCCAATAGGTCTCTGAGACAGCCATTTTTGTTGAAGATGAAGCACACTGACATAGCTGAGTGCAAGTGTTTTCAGAGAAGCATCAGAATAAAAACTTATCTGTAGGTGACAGAAAATTTAAAATATATATGGTTAACTTACTGCTTTTTTACAAAAGTAAGCAATCAGGGGAGAGGTCACAGAACATTATTTTAAGAACAACCAAACTTAGGACCAACAATGCTACTGTCTAATATCAGGCTTATCAGTATTTGGACAACTCATGGACAGCAAGGATATTGACAAGTCTCTAAGAACTATATAATTTCTGAATCATTTATATTAATAACATTTTATCCTATAATTTAATGAAAGAAAATTACAAAATCCTTTTTAATTTGATAACATGTCCTATGCAATTAATAACATATCAACTAAAACTAATTAGCTTATCATCTCTCTTTTTACAAGGTGAAAGAAAAAAATCCTTTGTGATTTTTCAAGGGCCCTCTGTAAAATCCCAATAAGATTTTTATTTTATTTTTTAAAAAGATTTATTTATTTTTTTCTCTCCCCTTCCCCCCCCACCCCAGTTGTCTGTTCTTTGTGTCTATTTGCTGTGGTGTCTTCTTTGTCCACTTCTTTTGTTGTCAGTGGCACAGGAATCTCTTCCTTTTTTGTTGCATCATCTTGTTGTGTCAGCTCTCTGTGTGGGTGGCACCATTCTTAGGCAGGCTGCACTTTCTTTTGTGCTGGGCAGCTCTCTTTACAGGGTGCACTTCTTGCACGTGGGGCTCCCCTACATGGGGACACCCCTGCGTGACACGGGACTTCTTGTGCGCATCAGCACTGCATATGGACCAGCTCCACATGGGTCAAGGAGGCCCGGGGTTTGAATCGTGGACCTCCCATGTGGTAGATGGACACCCTAACCACTGGACCAAGTCTGCTTCCCACCCCATTAAGATTTTGAGATCAAGAATATATTATTTTCGTTCAGTCTTTGGAAGGAAACTGTCAAAAATTGTCAGGTTTTAGCATTTTGATAAATAGGATCGTGGGAAACTGTGAAATGATAGTTCCCTACTTAATGAAATTGACAAGGTATTTTAAAAATAGAGGAGGTAGCATGATAGTAAAAAAATGCTTTATTTCGAAAGTGAGATGTTCTCTAAAACAACTAAAGGATGATTATATAAAGGATATAAAGCATATGAGATTTTTCTGATAAGATACAGAACATTTCCCTCTAATGAAGTTTTCTCAATATTTTAGGAAAACCTTTTATTCTTATTAAGAGGAGAACAATAATTCAAGGACATTTTGTCATTGTAATGGGAAGAAAATCAAATACTAATTTTGTGTGAAGATACTGTCTGACAAGAAAACTGAAAAATCTTACAAACTTACCAAATCTTAACCACCCTTGACCTTAACTGATAAAATCCCTTTTCTGAAAATTTTCTACAACTTTCTGCATCTATTCAAATTGCCCTACATATTCCTGGTTCTCATTCTGCAACATCATATCATTTTACTTTTAAGACAAAACTATTCTCCATTCTCTTAAAACACACCCTGCATTCTTTACATATTTTAACAAAAAGATCTTGCAACCAAACACAAATCTCAATTAAATTTTTGATCATATTAAGGTAGATATAGTGCTATATTATTTTATTTGAAAACACTGCATAAATTTAGGAAGAACACACAAAGCTAGGATAATAATGTATGCTTATATTTGACATAGTTTTGATAATCATTATCACATAGATATTTTTATTTAGTTAATAGTCTAATTTGCCTAGGGTTTACCTGAATTATGTGAACTTTCATTATCTTCAAAAATTTGGATTTACTTCTATATTAGAAGCTTATTTTCCTTAATTTCTGGAACTATAGGAATATTTATATGTAAGTGCTTATTTATCTTTAAGCCAACTTGAATAGAGCTCTTTGAAGGAATTTTGTAAGTTACTTTGGTAATACCACTCAGAGGTAGGAAAATACCATACATCAAACAGTAGAGAACTTGTAGCATCAATCAAAATAATTTAGCTATTTGTCAGACACAAAATCATAGAAATAAAACATGGAAATCTTATGAGCTTACAATTTCTCATTTGTCTTTTGCAAACAATCCTTTAATGAAACTATTTTTGAGCCTTGCATAGTAAATTCTGAGTACTAATTAAAGTAGGCATAGTTTTGGAACTTATTTTCTAGAGTAGTGAGTAATTTTGTCTAATTGGATATTTCCTAAAATGGACATGGAAATCCCAGGTTGTCTTTGGTGAGATTTTGCCATTTTTTTAGACTGATACAGCTTCCAGCTTCCTAAATTTTGAACATGTAATAAGCCAGAGTGCCAGAGTGTAGAGAATCAAAGTTTTGGATAAAGATGAGGATTCCATCTTTATCATTTCACTTCTTATCTTGTGTACAGGACAAAGAAACCAGCAGTGCAGAAATGAAAACATTTTGTATCAAAAGTCTAGGGACTCAGGCTAAAAATTTTAACTTTCTCATCAATAATATTAACCCACTAACCTTTGGACTGACATCTAGTGATATCACAAAACATAAAAATAGTGGAGGTCAGATCTGAGTGGGATGCATCCAATGTACCTTGCAGATGGTGGTGAGAAAAGAAAACACAAAGGGTTTAACAGGTACTTTTGTCTGTCTGTCTGTCTTCTTGTCTCCAGTCATTAGGAGTCACCTTTGGATCCTCTCCTCAAAGCCATAACTGCCAATAAGAAAACCCAAAATATCCAAAAGAAATTAATTTTATGGATCTCATAGATTTTTAAAGAAATTCAGGAATCAGATAGCATTCAATACTTAAAATGGAAGGGTTGCTTAGAAGAGGGGGAGCAAAAAAAGATTTCTATAAATAGTGCAAGGTAGTCTTAAAGAAAATAATCCCATTATATTGGCACAGGATAGTTTTTCTTAGCCTTGACTTAGAGGAATGAGGCTACAGAAGAAAGAGGGAGCAGTTGAGGTATGTTTGGTTGTTCTCAGCCTTCAGGTGCTGGCATAGGAGCACTGACATGGGACTTAGAATGAGGGATTCAGGCCTGTGTCAATTATGTATCATCCCATAGGATTGTATCAGTTGTTTTGACAATAAAAGTCCTTACTACTTTCTTAAAAGAAATTAATTTCCAAAGTTATTCATCCAAAGCATATATTAAAATACCACATCTTGAAAACAAACTACCTTTAAAAAGCTTATGAACCCATCATACAAATGTTTCATATAATAGCATGGAGGAAAACCTCAAATATTTGAAAGGAATGACCACTATTCCCTATTCAAAAGGAAATAAAACCAGAAAATAATGAGAAACATGGAAAATATATCCATGGATGGAAAATTAAAGGGGGGGGGGGAATCTCTTATAAATAACCTTGGTACAAATAAAACACACATTTGTAAAATAGCAATAATAGTTGAATACATTACATAAAACTACCAGAGTCACAAATCTAAACCAATATTAAGATACTTATTTTTCTTGTATTGTGTAAAATATGTATGTAAATTAAAACAAATGATTAAATGATATAAGCACCTACTTTAAAAATTTAAAAGAAATGAAATTAAACATTATTTGGATGGAGACATAGGACTTAATAGAAAAGCAAAAAAATAATTCATCTACGAATGGAAAAAATAGAACAAATATCTAAGATTCAGATGAACATTCCTAATAGTTCTTTCTGCAATAAAGATAGTGTTCTAAGTCTGCATAGTCCATTATAGAAGTCACTAGCCACACACAGCTATTGGGCACTTGAAGTTTTGTTGGTGCTACTAAACACTGAATTTTTAGTGTTATTTAAATTTTATTAATTTAAATTTAATAGTCACATATGTTTATTGCTTACAGTATTGAACAGAAAAGACCTAGAATCTTGACCAACACAATTAAAAGTAATGAAATAGATTCAAAATAAAAATGAATAAGGGACAACAAATAGTCAAAAATAATAAGTGAGGGTAGTGAGGCAAAAGTGGATACAAGAAAATAGAAGGTATTTCTTTGGAATAACAAAAGTCTGAATATAGTCAGGACTTATAAAAATACAAGTAAAAGTGGCATGCTCACATCAGTTATTTGGAGAACTCACCAGAATTCCCAAAATGGAAGAAATGGTGAGGTCAATTATGTCCTGAGACAAATTCTAGAAGAAAGTAGCACTTTCTTCTCTTCCCAAATTCCTACTCTGTCCAGTTTCATCTTCTTATGGTGAATATAACCTCTATTTTTGCATAAAACAGTCAAACTACATAAGGACTATATTCCAGAGGGTCAGATCCTGATGACACAGATGATGAAACTATTCAGTGCTTCATTCTGTGGAACACACACTATTCATCTTCAGTGGATTTACCAGATAAGTTCAAAATTATAACTCTCAGCTGATGTTGGATATGTACGACTATTGTGAAGAGAAATTATGAAGATTCATTCATTTCTTCATTCATAGCTTCTTTTGGTTGCATTATGAGTACTAAAAAATATTCCAGGTTGTAGAGATTCATTAGGGATCCTAACACAGTGGTTCTTTATAGATAAAAGACTGGGATTCTCTGAAATAGATCTGGAAAAAAATAAATGGAATATGAATAAATAAGAACTTTTCAACAGGCCTAATGTGACAGAAGTTCATTAGGTTACTGGGATGAATGGAGGGTGGGAGTCAGGGCAGAAGCTACTCAGTGCTCTCTAGAATAGGATAAAACTATTAGTAATTATCTGAAAGAATATTAGAAGCCATTTTATGCTTGTTCTGATAAGGGGAAATTATGTAAAGATTATAGTACATAACACAGTGCAGGACATAATCTTATTTCCACTTCTTGCACAATTGTACAAATATTTAAGATGAACTCAAGTATTCCCTTTTATTTTGCCATTTTATTTTATTTTACTATGAGTATAGTATCATGCCTTAAAAAGTAATAGAAAATAAATGTTCATTAAAATTTAAAGCACTTAATGTTTATATTCAGATTTAAACATTAAAATATATATGCTTTATATTAGAGAAAATTGGATTTCTTTGAATAAAATCTCATGCACTTTCTGTATTTGTACATTTTTATTGATGTGAAATTCACATAACATAAAATTAATCATTTTAAAAATAGTCTGATATTTATTACATTTACCATGTTGTGCATTAGCTTTATCTAATTTCAGAATATTTTTATCAACTCCAAAGAAAACCTCATACACAAAAGGAGTTATTCCACATTCTCTACTCCCCTTCATCCCTGTCAAACATTAATCAAAAATCTTTCTGTCTCTATTGATTTGCCTATACTGTATATTACATATAAATGAAATCTTATAAAACTGTGACCTTTTGTACCTAGCTTAAGTTTTGAAAATACTTCGCATGTTTTCAAGTCTTTTCCATGGTATATACCTTATACCATTACTTCATTCCATTTTATGACTGAACAAAATTCCAGTGTATGGATATTACACATTTTGGCTATTCATTTATTAGGTGATAGCTATTTGGGTTGTTTCTGCCTGTTATTGTAAATAATGCTAGTATGAGCATTTGTATACAATTACTTGAATATCTTTCCTCAATTTTGGGAATATATATCAAGGAAGAGAATTACTAGGTCATCATCTAATTCTGTGTGTATCTTATTGGGGAACTGCATAAATATTTTCAAGTGTTTGCACCATTGTCCATACCTACCAGCTGTGTACAAGGATTCCAATTTCTCCATATCCACACCAACAGTTATTTTAGATTTTCAAAAACATAACCATCCCAACAGGCCTAAAGTGATGTCACACTGTGGGGTTGATTTCTATATCCCTAATAACTAAAGATGTTGAGTATTATTTCATGTGTTCATTAGCTAATTGCATATATTACTTTAAAAAAGGTCTGTTCAAATACTTTGACATTTTAATTAGATTATTTGTCTTTATGTTAACAGGTAAAATACACATTCTTGATATTAGGCACTTCTCAGATATGTGATTGGAAAGTATTTTCTCTCTTTCTGTAGGTTATCTTTTCACTTCCTTGAGAGGGTCCTTTGATGAAAAAGTTTTAATTTTTGTGAAATACAATTTCTCTATTATTTGTTTCTAGTGATTTTAATGTCATATTTAAACATCAATTGCTACATCCAAATGAAGAATTACTGCTATATTTACTTGTAGGAGTGGTATAGTTTTGCTCCTACATTTACTTCTTTAAATGACTTAAATTTTGTAAATCTTTTAAGGTAGAATCAAAATTCATGCTTTACAGGTGCAGATCATGTTGTTCTACCACTATATAGTGAAGACACGGTTCTTTCCTGAGTTCAAAACCTTGGTGCCATATCCATTGAAAAGTAATAGTCCATAGATATATATATTTTGTTTCTGAAGTATCAGTTCTATCCCATTGTTTCAGATGTTTACCTTTATGCCAGTATCACACTACTTTAATAACTGCAGATTTGTATTGTGCTTTGAAATATAGCATTGGATATCTTCTAGTTTTGTTCTTTTTCAGTATCATTTTATCTATTCGTGGTGTATTTATAATTACATTATTTCAAGAGTAAGATCTTAACATTTACTTTTTAACAAATCAACTTTATTTACACATTAATAAAGCAATTTATCTGAAGTGTATAATCATGTGTATTGGCATAATCATGTATTTGCATTCATCACTTCAGTCATTATTAGAGCATTGTTATTAACAGATGAAGATTTCCTTGTTTGCTGTTTTTTGTTTATTATTAGTACATTTCTTTTTAAAAGTGGGCTATGAGATTTTGATAGGCATTCATTGTATTTGTAAATGTTTTGGGGGGAGTGCTACCTTAATTATATTAAATCTGCCATTCCATTAAATGGGATCTTTCCATTTATTTAGATGCTCCTTTATTCTTTCAGCAATATTTTATAGATATCAGTGTATAATGCCTGCATAACTTGGTTAAAATTATTCATAGCAGGGGAGCAGATGTGGCTCAAGTGTTTGAACACCTGCTTCTGACAAGGGAAGTCCTGAATTTCATCCCCAGTGCCTCCTAAAAATAAACAAGAAGTAAACAAATAAGGAAACCAACTCAAAGGAGCCAGTGTGGCTTCAGTGGTTGACTGTTAGCTTCCCACGTATAAGGTCCTGGGCTCATTCTCTGTTCCTGGTACCATTAAAAAAATTATTCACAGCAATTTTATTATTTTTGATGACTCTTAATATTTTTTCTTAATTTTCTTTTTGGATTCCTCACAATTTGCCTAAATAAACTGACTTATGCACATTAACTTTTTACTCTGCAACTTTACTGCATTTATTACCTCCAATAGGTTGTGTTTGTGTGGCTGCTATAGGGTATTTCTACATATAAGATCATGTCATCTCAGGACAACGGTCATTTTACTTTTCTAAAATATATTTTTATTAGAGAGTTTATGAAATTACAGAATGATCATAAATGTGTGGAATTCCCTTACCACAACCCTCCACCAGCTGAAGGGGTGCTGATGCAAAATACCAGAAAGCTGTTGGTTTTTCTAAAGGGTTTTATTTAGAGTAGAAGTTTACAGTCACAAGGCCCTAAAGAGTCCAAATCAAAATTATTTCCTCACCAGACTGTTGCCATGTGTTAAAATATGATGGCAAGTGATGTCTGAGAGGGTTCAGCCTTCCTTATTCCTCTTTAGGTTCCATGGTCCCAGCTTCTTCCAATCTCAACTATTGGCTGGCATAAGGCTTTTCTCACAGGGATTCTCAGCTGCTCCGTTCCATTCAGCTAGAGACTACCAGGCTCATCTCTCTTCTTGGGGCCTCTGCCATGTCAATGCACCTATCTCTCTTCCTCTGTGTTCTTCTTTTCTGTGTATTTACACCATTTGAGAGTCTGTTTTATTGGCCTACCAAGGGGGCAGGGACTCAACCTTGAATGCCCTAATGATATGCCAAATCAAAGCCGTGATTTTTTTCTCTATTTTTTAAAATGTTACATTCAAAAAATATGAGTTCCCTATATACCCCCACCCCCTCACCCCACTCCTTCCACATCAACAACCTCTTTCATCATTGTGGGACATTCATTGCATTTGGTGAATACATTTGGAGCACTGCTGCACCACATGGATAATGGTTTACATTGTAGTTTACACTCTTCCCCAGTCTACCCAGTGGGCCATGACAGGACATAACAATGTCCAGCATCTGTCCCTGCAGTACCACCCGGAACAACTCAACTCCACATCGGTATTACAGTTTCTTCCATTACTAATCACAATAGTTCCATAGTAGAATGTCAGTAAGTCCACTCTAATCCATACTCTATTTCTTCATCCTGTGGACGCTGGGATGGTTATGTCCACTCCAGCTCTATATTGAGAGGGGACTTAGATTCCACATGGATGATGGATGTAATTCTCCTGTTTGCAGTTGTAGGCACTCTTGGCTCCCTGGTGTGGTAGTTGGCCTTCTTCACCTCCCTGTTAGCTGGCCAGGGTAAGTCCAATAAACCAGAGCATAGGAGTTGCAAGTCTGCTGAGGCTCAGGGCCTAGCTGTCACATGGATAGTCCAGAGATTCAGGTCTCCTGAGTATTACCAATCCCAGCACCAACCACAGGTCCAGTAAAAGTGAAAGAAGAGGCATGTGTACTAAGGTCACATCTGTGTACAACTCCATCACACTCAGGAACACAAACTCCAAAGTAGAACCAACTGACATGGCAGTGAACTCCAGAGCCATCTGCCATGACCATAGAACCTGTGGGTCTCTGTAGCCCTCAGGAGAACCAGTACCTGGGGCTGTATCTACTTGGACTGTCTCAGACCCTGCTGAGGTGTACATAAATGTGACCCCTCTGATGACCTCCTGACTCTTTTTTGGAGACTCATAGCCATATAAACTCATTTGTCCTTTCCATGTCCCCCTTTTATTCAAGGTCAAAAAGGAGATTTTAACACCTGATATTACATGTAGGCTGAGATATTCTGCTAATCTGAATTGACCCTATTACTCAGTCTTTTTCTAGTTACATCATCAACTGGTGCAAAGCCCTAATCTTAATATAAGTTATTCAAAGCCATCTCAGCTGAATCCAGTACAGTCAAAGGGTATCACACCCAGAGGAACAAACCATTTTACAAACATAATTATCTTTTTTGTATTTCATAAGTAATATCAAACTGCCACAATTGTTATGGAGTATTTGTTACAAATTGTGATTTAATGCCATAAGAATATTACCACTAACTGTGGTCTATAGAAGACATTTTGTATATTTTTTCCATCTCCCATATTGTTAACAGTGTACATCTTTGCATTGATGCAAGAATATTACAGTATTGCTGTTAACAATAGTCCTTATGTTACACTAATTGTATTTTCTCATGCTTCTCCACATTCTTAACACATTGCAATATTGATATACATTTGTTCTAGTTCATAGACGGACATTTTGTATTTATACTATTAACCACCATCACTCTCATCCTCCTCTGAGTTCACTATATTATTCAGTTCCTAGATTATTCTAGAGGTTTCTTTCAATTCACATTTACATCCCAAGATGACCCGTTTCATCCACAATCCCATTTTAGACCAGCTGCAGTAGTTCTACTCACTATAATGTGTTACCATCAACTCTATCCATTTACTCACACTTACAGTCATGTTAATGAAAACTTCCAAATACGTTAAGCTTCAGTACATCTTTTCAGCCCTCCTCTAGTCTCCTAATTAACTTCAGGTTTTTAACTCCAAGCATTCTTCATATTTAATCGATATTAGTGATACCATGTAATATTTTTCCTTTTGTGTCTGGCTTATTTCACTTAACATAATGTCTTCAAGTTCATCCATGTTATCATATCTGTCCCAATTTCATTTTTTCTTACAGCAGCCTAGAATTCCATCGTATGTATATGCCACAACTTGTTTATTCATTATTTGTTGATTGACACCTGGGTTACTTCCATTTTATGGCAATTGTGAATTATGTCACTATGAAAATCAGTGTGCAAATATCTGTTGGCATCACAGTTTTCAGTTCTGTATATATTCTTAGTAGAGGAATTGCTGGATGATATAGCAAATGTATATTTATCTTACTGAGGAACAAACTGTCTTACACAGAGGCTGTGCCATTTTACAATTCCACCAACAGTGAAGGAGTGTTCCTCCTTCTCCACATCCTCTCCAGCATTTATTGTTTTCTGTTTTTTAATAATGGGCATTCTTTGCAGTGTGAAATTATATCTCATTGACATTTTGATTTGTGCTTCCCTAATATCTAGTGATATTGAACTTTTTTTTCATGTGCTTTTGTTCATTTGTATTTCTTCTTTGATGAAATGTCTATTTTTTTTAAAGATTTATTTTTATTTATTTCTCCCCCCCCGCCAAGTTGTCTGTTCTCTATGTCCATTTTGCTGCGTGTTCTTCTTTGTCTGCTTCTGTGGTTGTCAGTGGCATGAGAATCTGTGTCTCTTTTTGTTGCATCATCTTGCTGCGTCAATTTTCCATGTGTGTGGTGCCATTCCTGGGCAGGCTGAACTTTCTTTCACGCTGGATGGCTTTCGTTATGGGGTGCATTCCTTGCACGTGGGGCTCCCCAACACGGGGGACACCCCTATGTGACACAGCACTCCTTGCGTGTATTGGCACTGCGCATGGGCCAGCTGCACACGGGTCAAGGAGGCCCAGGGTTTGAACCGCGGACCTCCCATGTGGTAGACAGATGCCCTAACCACTGGGCCAAGTCCGCGTCCCGAAATGTCTATTTTTTACCCATTTTTTTTTAACTTGGATTGCTTGCTCTTTTATTTTTGAGTTGTATGATCTCTTTACATAGAATGGAAATTAAACCTTTATCAATTATGTGGTTTCCAAATATTTTTTCCCTTTTTGAGTGTGCTGCCTTTTCACTTTCTTGGCAAAGTCCTTTGCATCACAAAAGTGTATAAATTAGTGGAGTTCCCATTTATCCTGTTTTCTTTCATTGCTTATACTTTCAATGTAAGGTTAAAGAATCCACCTCCTACCACCAGGTCTTGAAGAAGTTTTCCAACATTTTCTTCTAGGATCTTTATGGTTCTAGCTCTTATGTTTTAGGTCTTTGATCCATTTTGAGTTAATTGTTGTATAAGGTATGAGATAGGGGGCCTCTTTCTTTTGGCTATGCATTTCCATTTCTCCTAGCACCATTTGTTGAGTAGACTCTTCTGCCCCAACTGGGTGGGTTTGACAGCCTTTTCAAAAATCCCTTGACTGTAGATGTGATTATCTGTTTCTGAACCACCCATTTAGTTCATGGTCTGTGTGTCTATCTTCATGCCAGTACGATGATTCTTATAACTGTAGCTGAGTAATATGATTTAAAGCCCAGAAGTTAAGTTCCTCAAACTTCACTTTACATTTTTAAGATGTTTCTGGCTATTTGAGGCCCCTTATCTTTCCAAATAAATTTGATAATTGTGTTTTCCATTTTCTTACAAAATACTGATGAAATTTTATTGGGATTGCATTGAATATATAAATTTTGGTAGAAATGACATCTTAATGATGGTTTTCTAATTCATGAACATGGAATGTTGTTCCAATTATTTAGGTCTTTTGGCTTTCTTTTAGCAGTGTATGGAAGTTTTCTGAATACAAGTGCTCTACATCCTTGGTTAAGATTATTCCTAAATATTTTATTCTTTTAGATGCTATTCTAAATGGAGTTTTTTTTCCTGAATTCCTCGTCAGATTGTACAATACTAGTGTATAGAAATGCCACTGATTTTTGCATATTGATCTTGTATCCTGCCACTCTACTGAACTAGTTTATTAGCCCTAGCAGCTTTGTTGTAGATTTTTCAGGACTTTCTACCTATAGGAGCATATCATCTGCAAATAATGAAAATTTTATTTCTTCCTTTCTGATTTGGATGCCTTTTATTTCTTTTTTTCACCTGTTTGCTTTAGCTAGAACCTCTAGTACTATTTTGAACAACAGTGGTGACAGTGCCTATGTGTCTTGTTCTTGATCTCAATGGGAAAACTTCTCATTCTTTCATCATTAAGTACAATGTTAACTGTGGGTTTTTCATATATGGCCTTTATCATGTTGAAAAAATTCCTTTCAATTTCTATCTTTTGTGGTATTTTTATTCATTAAAGATGTGGCAGTTTGATGTAATGTATGAATTTCAAAAAGATATATTGGATTATGTTTGTAAACTGGTCTGTTCCTCTGGGCTTGGTAAACCTTTGATTGTATTAAATTCAGAGGCTTTACTTTTGCTTGATTAAATTAAGATTAGGGCTTTGATTTGGCCATTTCATTAAAGCATGCAGGGTTGAGTTCCCACCCCCTTGGCCTATGTAAATGGATGCTCACTTAAGAGCACAGAAGTAAATACATGGAGAAGGAGAACACAGAGTAAGAGAGATGACTCCATAGATACAGCAGAGGCCCTGGGAAAGAACCTACAGCTGAACCTACAGCCACAGCTGAGCCCAGAGAGAAATGAGCCCCAGGGAGTGAGACAAGCCTTTTACCAGCTTGCAGATGAGAATAGAAGAAACTGGGACCATGGAGCCTTAAGAGGAAGAGGAAGATTGAACACTCACAGAGGCCAGCAACCATCTTCCTCCAATATTTTGCAACAGACTTTGGTGAGGGAAGTAACTTACCTCTTTATGATCTTGTGACTGTACACTTTGACCCCAAATAAATACCATTTATAAAAACCAATCAATTTCTAGTATTTTCCATCAGCACCTCTTTGGCTGGCTTATGCAGATGCTGTATTTTGTCAAATGCCTTTTCAGCATCCATCAATAAGATCATATTATTTTTCTTCTTTGATTTATTAACATGGTTTATTACACTGATTTTCTTGTGTTGAACCACCCTTGCATGTGTGGTGTAAAACCCACTTGATCATAATGAAGAATTCTTTTAACGTGTTACTGGATTCAATTCGCAAGTATTTTGTTGAGAACTTTTGCATCCTTATTCATTAGAGAAATGAGTCTGTAATATTCATATTACATTAGCTGGCTTTGGTATTAGGTGATATTGACTTTATAGAATAAGTTCAGTAGTATTGCTTCTTCAGTTCTTGGAAGAGCTTGAGTAAGATTGTATTAAATCTTCTTTGAATGTTTGGTAGAACTCTACTGTAAAATGATCTGGTCCTGGGTTTTTCATTTTGGGGAGTAGTTTGATGACTGCTTCAATCTCTACATGATTGGTGTGTTTAGGTCTTCTATTTCTTTTAGGGTCAGTGTAGTTTGTTCGTATGCTTCTAGGACTTTTTCCTTTCATCTACATTGTTTAGTCTTTTGGCATACAGTTGTTCATAGTATAATCTTTTATACAAGATTAATATTACTGGTACATATTAATAAAACATACAGTTCATCCAAACTATATAATCAATGTTATTTGACATAATCACATAGCTGTGAACTCATCACTGCAATCATTATTAGAGCATTTTTCATTATTTCAGTAATAATGATAAAAAACAAGAAAATTCTTCACTTTTCCATCTATGTTTCCCCTGCTATACATAGCTACTATTTCTGGATATTTTTGAAGATTTATTTATTTAGCTGATTTATGTAGATGTATTCTTTTTGAAAAAAGATTTATTTTTTATTTATTTCTCTCTCCTTTTCTGCCTCCCCCCACCAGTTGTCTGCTCTCTGTGTCCATTTGCTGTGTGTTCTTCTGTGTCTGCTTGTATTCTTGTCAGCAGCAGCAGGAATCTGTGTCTTTTTGTTCCGTTATCTTGCTGTGTCAGCTCTCTGTGTGTGCAGCACCACTTCTGGGCAGGCTGCACTTCTTTTGCACAGTGCAGCTCTCCTTACAGGATGCTCTCCTTGTGCATGGGTCTCCCCTATGCAGGGGACCTGCCTGCATGGCATGGCACTCCTTGTGTGCATCAGCACTGCGCATGGGCCAGCTCATCACACAGGTCAGGAGACCCTGGGTTTGAACCTTGGACCTCCAATGGGTAGGCAGATGCTCTATCAGTTGAGCTAAATCCACTTCCTGAGATATATTCTTATACCATATGATCTAACCAAAGTGCAAATAATGGCTTTTAGTATAATCATATTATTGTGTATTCATCACAACAAAAAATTTTAGAGTCATTTCATTACTCCAAAAAGAAAACTTCCACATCCCTTAGCATGCCTCCCCTAGCCCTATGTAACCACTAATCTAATTTTATCTTTATAAATTGATTTATATTTACATTTTATATAAATGGAGTGATACAATATGTTATACAATATATTTACTTCATAGTAGTGCAGTCATACAATATTTGTCCTTTTTTGTCTGCTGCTGCAGTAAATATAATGTACTCCAGATTCATCCATGTTGTCATATGCTTTACAACTTCATTTCTTCTACTAGTGGCATAATATTCCATCAGGTGAATATATCAGTTTGTTCATCCATTATCAATTGATGGAAAACTAGGATGTTTCCAACTTTTGGCAATCCTGAATAATGCCACTATGAACATTGGTGTGCAGATATCTGTTTGCACTCCTCTAACTTCTCTCTATATATCTAGTAGTAGTATTACCTCTGCTTCCTAATCAGATGCCTTTAATTTTTTTTCTTGTCTAATTGCTCTACCTAGAAGATCCCATATGATATTGAATAACAACAGTGACAGTAAGCATCCTTCTTTTGTTCCTGGTCTTAGAGGGAAAGCTTTCAGCATTTCCCCATTGAGTATAATTTGGCTGTGGGTTTATCATATATGCTTTTTTATCTCATTGAGGAATTTTCCTTCTATTCCTATCTTTTGAAGTGTTTTATTAAGAAATGATGCTGGATTTTGTCAAATACCTTTTCTGCATCAACTGAAATTATTGTGTTTTTAAATTCAATTTGTTAATGTGGTATATTATGTTGCTTAATTTTCTTATATTGAACCTGCCTTTCATACCAGGAATATATCCCACTTGATCCTGATGTACAAGTCTTTTGATGTGCCATCAGACTTGATTTGCAAGTATTTTGTTGAGAATTTTGGCATCTATATTCACTAGAAAGATTTGTAATTTTCTTTTCTTGTATCTTCATTGGGTTTTAGAATTATGGTGGATTTGGCTTCATAAAATGTGTTGTGTAATTTTCACTCCTCTTCCATTTACTGGAAGAATTTAAACAGGATTCGTGTTAATTCATTCTAAAATGCTTGGTAGAAGTCACCTGTGAAGCCATCTGGTCCTGGAGTTTTCTTTGTTAAGAGATTTTTGATGACAGATTCAATCTATTTAAATGTGATTGGTTTGTTAAGTTCTTTTTCTTGTAGAATTAGTGTAGGTTGTTTGTATATTTCTATGAATTTATCCATTTTATCAAGGTTGTCTGGAGTTGGTGTTTCTGCGTGATGGAGCTGGACTCAGATGTGATCTCTTTTTACAAGCCTTTCCTGTTAGTTTACCAGAATTGTAGTTGGTGCTGGGGTTTAAGATCTATCTACAGGATCTGAATCTGTGGACTGATCATATGATAGCCAGGCCCTGAGCCTCAACAGACTTCAGCTCCTACACTCTGATTTATTGGACTTACCCCACTCAGCTAACATGAAGTTGAAGAATGTAAACCACCACACCATGGAACCAAGAGTGCCTACAACTGAAAGCAGGAGGATTGCATCCAGCATCCATGTGGAATCTAAGCCCCCTCTTGACACAGATGTGGAATGGACACAACAAATCCAAGGTCCACAGGATGGAGGAATACAGTAAGGATTAGAGTGGACTTACTGATATTCTATTCATGAACTATGTGGCATTGGTGTGGAAAAAGTGGCCATGGTGGCTGCTGGGTGCTGGAAATGGGAGGCAGAGTTGAGATGTGAGGCGTTTTTGGGACTTGGAGTTGTCCTGGGTGGTGCTGCAGGGACAATTACTGGACATTGTAGATCCTCCCATGGCCCACTGGATGGAACGTGGGAGAGTGTGGGCTATGATGTGGACCATTGACCATGAGGTGCAGCGATGCCCAGAGATGTATTCACCAAATGCAATGAATGTGTCATGATGATGGGGGAGAGTGTTGCTGTGGGGGGAGTGGTGGGGTAGGGGAGGTGGGGGGTGAATGGGGACCTCATATTTTTTTAATGTAATATTTTTAAAAAATGAATTAAAATTTCTTTTAAAAATTAAAAAAAAAGGTTGTCTAGGTTTTTGGCATGCAGTTTCTCATAATCTCCTACTATTCTCTTTATTTCTGTGGGGTCAGTCATAACTTACCCCTTTCATTTCGGATTGTATTTACTTACATCTTTTTTCTTTGTTCATTTAGCTAGGTGTTGTCAATTTTGTTCATCTCAAAGAACCAGCTTTTGGTTTTGTTGATTTTCTCTACTGTTTTTTTTGTTTGTTTGTTTGTTCTCAATTCCATTTACTTCTGCTCTAATGGTTATTTCTTTCCTGCTTCTTGCTTTAGGAATGGTTTTCTGTTCTTTTACTAATTTCTCTAATTGTTCAGTTAGATAATTGATTTTAGTCTTCTTATTTAGTTTAGTCATTTATGGCTATATCATTTCCCTCTCAAGACAACCTTTGCTGTATCTTGTAAGTTTTGATGTTGTGCTCTCATTTTCATTTTTCTCAATGTATTTACTGATTTCACTTGAAATTTCTTCATTGACTCACTAGTTTTTGCTCTCTGTTGTTTAGCCTCTGCACATTTTCTAATTTATCTCTTTCCTATTATTGATTTCTAGTTTCATTCCATCTGATCTGAGAAGGTGCTTTGTATGCTTTTAAAGATTTTTATATTTTTTGAGAACTGTGTTGTTGACCTAACATGTGGCCTGCCTATTCTGGAGAAAGACACATGGGCACTTGAGAAGAATGTATAACTTGCTGAGTTTGGGTACAACATTCTGTTTATGTCTGTTAGGTCTAACTCATTTATCATATAGTTCAAATTCTCTGTATCATTGTTGATATTCTGTTTTGTTGAAGTCTCCAACAATTATTGTGGAGATGTCTATTTCTCCCTTCAGTTTTTCCAGGGTTAGTATTTTGGGGCATAGATATTTAGATTGGGTATGTGTCTTCCTGGTGGATTGTTCCTTTCTAAATATATAATGGCCTCCTGTATCTCATAATATTTTTGCATTTAAAATCTGTTTTGTCTCATATTAGTATAGCTACCCGTGCTCTTTTTTAGATACTATTCACATGGAGGTAACTTCTTCCAACCTTTTGCTTTCAGGTGTGTTGTATCCCTGTGTCTAAGGTGAGTCTCTTGTAGGCAGCATATGAATGGCTCATGTTTTTTATCTATTCTGTCAGCCTTTATCTTTTGATTGGGAGAGTTTAATCCATTCACATTCAGTATTACTGTAAATGCTTTATATACTTCCACCATTTTCTTCCCCAGTTTTCATTTGTCATATCTGGCTTTTGTCTGTCTGTACTATTTTGGTTATCCTTTCTGCTATTTTTTCTTCTATACTCTCCTCCAAGTCTCTCTCCTTTTTCTTTCATGCTCTGAGGCTTCCTGTAATAGTTCCTGCAAAGGTGGATTCTTTTTTATTTCCTTTCTTTGATTCTATTTGTTTGTGAATATTTTATACTCACTTTCATATTTGAAGGACAGTTTTCCTGGATAAAGATTCTCAGCTGGCAGTTTTTCTCTTTCAGTATCCTAATTATATCATATGACAGTCTTCTTCCTCCATTGTTTCATTTGAGAAACCCACACCAAGTCTTACTGGGTGTACCTTATATGTGTTGGTTTGCTTCTCTCTGGCTACTCTCTGAATTTTCTCTTTATCTTTGTCATTTGACATTCTGAGTAGAATGTGTCTCAGAGTAAGTCTATTTGAATTTATTCTGATTGGGTTACACTGCACTTCTTGGAAATATAAGTTCATTTCTTTTGTGAAAGTTGAGGAATTTTCAGCTATTATTTCCTCACTTACATTTTCTCCCCCTTTCCCCTTCTTTTCTCCTTCTGGGACTCCAATGACATGTATGTTGTTTCCTTTCATGTTGTAATTCAACTCCTTGAGCCACTGATGAATTTTTTCCATTTTTTCTGTTACTTTCTCTCTTCAATTTCAGCTGTTCTGTCTTTAGTATCACTTATTTATTTTTCTATCATTTCAAGACTGCTCTTGTATACCTCTAATGTGTTTATTTAACTTTAGTTTCTACACCTCCATGTTAGCTGAGTGGGGTAAGTCCAATAAACCAGAGTATAGGAGCTGAAGTCTGTTGAGGCTCAGGGCCTGGCTACCACATGGTCAGTCCAGAGATTCAGGTCCCCTGTGTATACATTAAACCCCAGCATCAACTATAGTTCTGGTAAAAGTAACAGGAGAGGTTTGTGAACAAAGATCACATCTGAGTCCAGCTCCATCACACAGAAACACAAACTCCAAAGTAGGGCCAACTGACATGGCACTGAACTCCATCTGCCATGACCATAGAACCTGTGGGTCCCTGTAGCCCTCAGAAGAACCAATACATGGGGTTGTGTCTATTTAATTTGTCTCTGGGACTATGCTGAGGTGTGCATAAGGGCAACCCCTCTGATAACCTTCCGGCTCTTTTTGGAACTCATAGCCATATAAACTGATTTGTCTTTTCCATTTCCCTCTTTTATTCAGGTCAAAAAGCATTTTTAACTCCTGGTGTTATACGTAGACTGAGATATTCTGCTAGTCTGAGTTGACCCTTTTATTCAAGGTCATTTTCTAGTTACATCATCAGCTGGTACTTGGTAGTAATCCCTCAGCACCAGGGAGGCTCATCCCCAGGAGTCATGTCCCATGCTGGGGGAAAGGCAACTAATTTACAGGCTGAGTTTGGCATTGAGACTGGCCACATTTGAGCAACATGGAGGCTGTCATGCAGTAACTCTTAGGCACCCTGCAGCTCTAGGCCTTGTTCTTACTTCACGTGCACAGGCTCACAAGCATAGTCAGTATCAAGGGCTCATTGTTGGACCTTCCTTCTTTTTTGGTCTTTGCCATTGCACTTGGGGAATTGTTGCTGTTCTTTAGGGACTGTGATAGAGCTCCCCTGGCTAGGAACTCAGCACTCCCTCAGTTGTTCTTTTTAATTGTATCCACTATGAAAATATCCAAACTTTTTATGTATCCTGGATATATGCACTATAGAACTCCCTGCCAGCCATGTGTCCCCTGTCAATAATAACATCCCACATCAGTATTCCTCCCCTGCCATTGTTGAACCTCTCTGTGATCCAAAACTTCCTGAAAAGTGAAGCCCAATATATTGCCAGGTTCCAGTAATAGTAAAATAGAATATAGTGATGAATTTAAAGGTTAGATATAGAATACATATTAACTTAGAAAAATTAAGGTAAAAATAAATAGGGGTATGAAAAAATTAAAAAATGCAAAAGCTTTATTTTTGATGTTTTGCCTTCCATCACTGCAATAAGTGTTGACCTGTATGCAAATTGGCAAGGCAACTACTTCCATCTTTTCCTCTGTGTCTACATCCTATCTTTTTCTTTTCTTTTTTCTAATTATTAAGCTTATCTACACAAAAGTTTTAGATCACAGTAATTCATATATACAATATACACTACTCCCACATATCCAACATAAAACCATTTTCCCTTCCATAGCAATAATCTTTTTATATATTCATACTATATTTACTGAAACTGATGTACAGGTATTGAGACAATAGCTTTCAAACAAGGTAACATTTGTGTTTACACTGTGGTTTATATTATAGACTATAGAATTTTCTAAATTTTTAGTTATCTTATGTTTTACATTATGATTTACATTTTAGCCTGTCAGCCCCTATATATTTTTGGTGTAATTTTACATGTCTTATATCCATCCTTGCGTACTCTTGTGGAACATTTCTAGTGTCCACAGAGTTAAATTGGTTCCATTTATTCAATACCTCTTTCCCCCTCCCCTTAGGGCCCACAGTGACAGTCAATCTTCATTGCTTGAAAGGCCATGTTCAGAGATACTTGCAACAGTGTTGAGGGCTTGACATGCTCAACTGCCCTAATGCACTGGGAGCCACCATTTCTCTTGAGAGATACAATACCTCTATTTGAGAGCATCAGTCCTCCCGAGGATGTGGGTATACCTTCACTCTCATTATACGGGCCTCTATCCAATGACATAACCCACTATGGCAAAATGAGCATTCACATATTCCCTAGGAGCCTGTCCTGCATCAGATTATCCCATTTAAGCATCTTAAACAGGTAACCTTCCTTATTATATTTTTGCAAAAGTTTTCTCAGCATTATACTCTCAACTAAATACCTGACATTCTACTATGTTCGTATGTTGCCCCAACCTTCCCCCAATTTCTTGGGCAATATTACCTATCCTCCCATCCCTAGCCCCCCTCAAGCCCACAAAGCCCCACCCAAAGGTGACCCTATGCCCCCATTTTATCCCTTCCTTGTACAAATACCTCCAGCTTATCATAGATTTCACCCTTGGAGGTGTCAACTTACATCCTTCCTCTACCCCCCAATTTCCTTTAAGCCTATCATCCAGTCTGTAGCTCTCTGAGGCAAGTTGGTTTACTTATTTCATATCATTGAGTTCATATATTGTTTGTCCTTCAATGCCTGGGCTGCTTCACTCAACATGAGGTTCTCAAGATTCATCCATGTTATCACCTGTGTTTGTGGTATATTCATTCTTAAAGCTGAGTAGTATTCCATTGTATGTATATATCACATTTTATTTATCCATTCATCTGTTGATGGGCATTTGGGTTGATTCCAACTTTTGGCAATAGTCAACAATGCTGCTGTGAACATTGGTGTGCATATAATGGTCTGTGTCCTTGTTTTCAGTTCTACTGGGTATATCCCCAGCAGTGGAATTCCTGGGTCATAAGGCAAATCTATGACTAGTTTTTTGAAAAACCGCCAAACTGTCCTCCAGAATGGCTGGATCCTTCTGCATTCCCACCATAAGTGGATTAGTGTTCCCATTCCTCCACATCCTCTCCAGCATTTGTATTCTTCTGTTTTTTTCCTAGCTGCCAATCTTATGGGAGTAAGATGGTATCTCATTGTAGTTTTGATTTGCATTTCCCTGATAGCTAGACATTTGGAGCATTTTTTCATGTGCTTTTTAGCCATTTGTATTTCTTCTTTGGAGAAGTGTCTGTTTAAATTTTTCTCCTATTTTTAAAATGGGTTGTTTGTCTTTTTATTTTCAAGATATGAGTTCTTTATATATGCAGGTTATAAGTCTCCTATCAGATATATGGTTACCAAGTATTTTCTTACATTGTGTAGGCTCTGTTCTCACTTTCTTGACAAACTCGTTTGAGGTGCAGAAGGCTTTAATTTTGAAGAAGTCCCATTTATCCATTTGTTTTTTTGCTGCTCCTACTTTTGGTGTGAAGGTCATGAAGCCATTTCCTATTACAAGGTCTTATATATGCTTCCCTACACTGCTTTCCAAAGTCTTTATGGTCTTGGCTCTTATATTTAGGTCTTTGATCCATCTTGAGTTGATTTTTGTTTAAGGTATGAGATGGTAATTCTCTTTCATTCTTTTACATATGGATATCCAGTTCTCTAGGCACCATTTGTTGAATAGACCATTCCTTCCCAGTTGAGAGTGTTTGGTGGCTTTATCGAATATTATATGACTGTATATATGAGGATCTATATCAGAACTCTCAATTCAGTTCCATTGGTCCTTGTGTCTCTCCTTATGCCAATACCATGCTGTTTACACTACTGTAGCTTTGTAGTATGTTTTGAAGTCAGGTAGTGAGAATCCAATTTTGTTATTTTTTTCTTTTTTTAAAAAAAGATCTATTATTTATTTTTCTCCCCTCCCCCCACCCCGGTTGTCTGTTCTCTGTGTCTATTTGCTGCATCTTTGTCTGCTTCTGTTGTTATCAGTGGTACGGGAATCTGTGTTCTTTTGGTTGTGTCATCTTGTGTCAGCTCTCCATGTGGGCGGCACCATTCTTAGGCAGGCTGGACTTTCTTTCGTACTGGCCGGCTCTCCTTATGGGGTGCACTCCTTGAGCGTGGGGCTCCCCTACGTGGGGGATACCCCTGCATGGCATGGCATTCCTTGCACACATCAACACAGTGCATTGGCCAGCTCCACATGGGTCAAGGAGGCCCGGGGTTTGAACCACGGACCTCCCATGTGCTAGACGGTTGCCTTCACCACTGGGCCAGGTTCACTGCCTCCTCATTTTTCTTTTTCAATATATCTTTGGCTATTCGGGGCCTCTTTCCTTTCCAAATAAATTTCATAGTTAGTTTTTCTAGTTCCTTAAAGAATGCTGTGTTGATTTTTGGGGGGATTGCATTGAATGTGTAGATCAGTTTTGGTAGGATAGACATCTTAACAATATTTGGTCTTCCTATCCTTGAACAGGAAATATCCTTCCATTTAGTTAGGTCTTCTTTGATTTCCTTGAACAGTCTTGTATAGTTCTCTGTGTATAAGTTCTTTACCTCTTTAGTTAAATTTATTCCTAGGTATTTGATTTTTTTAATTGACTATTGTAAATTGTATTTGTTTCTTGATTTTCTCTGAGCTTGCTCATTATTGGTGTACAGAAATGCTACTGATTTTTGTGCATTGATCTTATAAACTGCAACTGTACTAAACTCATTTATGAATTCTTGAAGCTTTGTTGTAGACCTCTCAGGGTTTTCTATGTATAGGCTCATGTCATCTACAAATAATGAAATTTTGACTTCTTCCTTTCCAATTTGAATGCCTTTTATATCTGGTTCTTGCCTCAGTGCTTGAGCAAGTACTTCTAAGAAAATGTTAAATAGAAGAGATGATAGTGGGCATTCTTGTCTTGTTCCTGATCTTAGTGGGAAAGATTTTAGGATTTCACCATTGTAAACGATGTTGGCTGTGGGTTTTTCATATATACTCTTTATTGTGTTCAGAAAATTTCCTTGTATTCCAATCTTTTGCAGTGTTTTTATCAGGAAAGGTTACTATATTTTGTCAAATGCTTTTTCTGCATCTATAGATATAATCATGTGATTTTTTTCCTTCAATCTGTTTGTTTGGTGTATTACATTGATTGAATTTCTTATTTTGAACCATCCTTGCATACCCAGAATGAATCCCACTTGGTCATGGTGTATAATTCATTAATGTGTTGTTGAATATGGTTAGCAAGTATTTTGCTGAGGGTTTTTGCATCTAGGTTCATTAGAGAAATTGGCCTGTTATTTTCCTTTCTTGTGGTGTCTTTGTTTCGCTTTGGTACTAGGGTAATGTTGGCATCATAGAATGTGTTAGGTAATGTTCCTTCTGTTTTGATTTTTTGGAAGAATTTCAGCAGGATTGGTGTTTGTCCTTTCCGGAATGATTTGTAGAAATCACCTCTGAAGCCATCTGACCCTGGATTCTTCTTAGTTGGGAGGGTTTTAATGACTGATTCTATCTCTTTACTTTTGATTCATTTATTGAGATCATCAATTTCTTATTTCATCAATAGAGGCTGCTTATGTGTTCCTAGGAATTTGTCCATTTTCTCTAAATTGTCCTTCATGTTGAAATATAATTTTTCAAAGTATCCTCGTATGATAGTCTTTATTTCTGTGGGGTCAGTGGTGATATCTCCTTTCTCATTTCTTATTTTGTGTATTTGCATCTTCTGTCTTTTTTTTCTTTGTTAGTGTAGCTAAGAGTTTGTCAATTTTGTTGATCCTCTCAATGAACCAGCTCTTGGTTTTGTTTATCTTTTCAAGTGCTTTCTTATTTTCTATTTCATTTAGGTCTGCTCTTATCTTTGTTTTTTCTTTCTTTCTTCTTCCTTTGGGGTTAGTTTGTTGTTTTTTTACTAATTACTCCAAGTGTGCAGTTCTTCAATTTTAGCTCTTCTTTTTTGATGTATGAATTTATGGCTATAAATTTCCCTCTCAGTACTGCTGCGTCCCATAAGTTTTTGTATATTGTGTTATCATTTTCATTAGTTTCCAGGTAGTTATTAATTTCTTTTGCGATTTCCTCCTTGACCCACTGTTTTTCTAAGACTATGCTGTTTAATTTCCATATCTTGTTTCCAAATCTGGGCCTCTGGCCCTTGCAGATTTCCAGCTTCATTCGACTGTGGTCAGAGAAAATTATTTTGTAGAATTTCAGTCTTTCCAAATTCATTGAGCCTTTCTTTGTGGCCTAGCATATGGTCTATCTTAGAGAATGATCCATGTGCACTTGAGGAAAATGTATATCCTGCTGTATTTGGGTGTAATGTTCTGTATTTGTCTATTAGGTACAGCTCCTCTAATATAGTCTTCAAAGTTTTTGTTTCTTTATTGATTCTCTTTTGAGACATTCTGTCCAAAGTTGATAGTGGTGTATTAAAGTCCCCCATGGTAATTTCAGAGACATCTCTTCTTTCACTTAGTTTTTCCAGTGTTTTCCACACATATTTGGAGTCACCCTTGTTAGGAGCATAAATGTTTATGATTGTTCTTTCTTCTTGAAATGTGATCCCTTTCACTAATATGTAGTGTCCATCTTTGTCTCTCACAATTCTTTTGCATTTAAAGTCTATTTTGTCTGATATTAATAGAGTTACTCCTGCCCTTTTTTGGTTATTGTGTGTTTGTAAGATTGTTTTCCAGCCATTCACTCTCAACCTCCTTGAATCCCTGGGTCTAAGATGAATTTCTTGTAAACAACATATAGATTGGTCATATTTCCTTATCCAGTCTTCCCATCTGTGTCTCTTAACAGGTAAGTTTAATCCATTGACATTTAGTGTTATTACTTTCAAGGAATTACTTATATTACCCATATTGTCTTTGGATTTGTGTTTGTCTTTTGTTGTTTGAATTTTTTCTCTTTTTATAGTTTTAGTTCTTTCACTCATCTCCCCCTCTGTCTCTCCGATTTTTTTTCTTGCCTCCTGCAGAACTCCCTTTAGTATTTCTTGAAGGGTAAGTTTCTTGTTGGCATACTCTCTTAGTTTCTGTTTATCTAGGAATATTTTGAACTCTCCATCATTTGAATGCTAGCTTTGCTGTATAGAGTATTCTTGATTGGAAATTCTTTTCTTTTAGTACCTTGACTATGTCATGCCACTGCCTTCTTGCCTTCATGATTTCATATGAGAGATCAGCACTTAATCTTATGGAACCTCCCTTGTATGTGATGGTTCTCTTTTCTCTTGCTGCTTTTAGTATTTTCTCTTTGTCTTCTGCATTGGATAATTTGACAAGTGTATGTCTTGGGGTAGGCCTTTTTGGATTTATGCTGTTTGGGGTGCATTTTGCTTCCTGGACATGTACATCCATCTCCATCAATAGGTTTGGGAAGTTTTCGGCCATTATTTCCTCCAACACACCTTCTGTCCCCCACTATAATTGTAGAGGCATCTATTCCATTACTTAGTTTTTCCAGTGTTTGCCTCACATATTTGGGGCACCCTTGTTAGGAGCATAAATGTTTATGATTGTTCTTTCTTCTTGAAAGATTATCCCTTACACTAATAAGTAGTGTCCATCTTTTTCTCTCACTATTTGTTTTGCATTTAAAGTCTATTTTGTCTGATATTAATAGAGCTACTTCTGCCCTTTTCTGGTTATTGTTTGCCTGTACGATTGTTTTCCAGCCATTCACTTTCAACCTCCTTGAATCCCTGAGTCTAAGATATGTTTCTTATAGACAGCATATAGATGGGTCATATTTCATTATCCAATTTTCCAGTCTGAGTCTCTTGACAGGTAAGTTTTATCCATTGACATTCAGTGTTATTACTTTCAAGGAATTACTTACATTAGCCATATTTTCTTCGGATTTGTGTCATCATATTTTGTTTGATTTTCTTTTTCTGTTATGGCCTCTTTAGTTGCTCTTACACTCTCTTCCAATTCTGTCTATTTTTTCTTTCTTCCTGCAGAACTCCCTTAGTATTTCTTGAAGGGCAGGATTCTTGTTGGCATACTCTCTTAGTATCTGTTTACCTGTGAATATTTTGAACTCTCCATCATTTTTGAATGCTAACATGGCTGGATAAAATATTCTTGGTTGGATATTTTTTTCTTTTAGTACCTTGACTATGTCATACCACTGCCTTCTTGCCTCCATGTTTTCAGATGAGACATCAGCACTTAATCTTATGGAGTCTCCTTTGTATGTGATGGTTCTCTTTTCTCTTGCTGCTTTTAGTATTTTCTCTTTGTCTGGAGCATTGGATAATTTGAGAAGTATATGTCTTTTTGTAGGTCTGTTGGGATTGATGCTGTTTGGTGTGTGTTGTGCTTCCTGCACATGTACAACCATCTCCATCAATAGGCTTGGGAAGTTTTCAGCCATTATTTCTTCCACCACCCCTTCTGTCCCCTTTCTCTTCTCTTCTCCTTCTTGGATGCTTATAATGCATATGTTTGCACATTTTGCATTGTCATTCAGGCCCCTAAGTCCCAGCTGGATTTTTTCTTTTTATCTATTAATTCTACTCTCTGTTTTATTTCAGATGTACTGTCTTTCACATCACTAATGCTTTTCTCTGCCTCTTTGAATCTGCTGTTATTTGCTGTGTATTTTTGATTTTTTGGAGTTTGCTGTTGATCCCCATCACCTCTGTGATCTTTTTGTGCATAATCACAATTTCTTCTGTATGTTTTCCAAGTGTTTTCTTAATATGCTTAATCTCTTCTTTCACTTCCTTGGATTGGTCCATGATACATGTTTTGAGAGCTTTAATTGTTTGGTGTTCCACTTCTCTTCCTGGGTTTTAGTTTGTTGTTTGTATTGGGCCATGTTTTCCTGATTATTGTTATGGTCTATAGTTTTTTGTTTCTGTCTTGTTATCACTTTATCTTTTTGGGTTTATTCTGTTACCTTCTTATTCCAGCCTTTGGGTTTAATTAGTTGTTTTTGTGTGCATATTAAGTCTTCTCTTTGTCACTTTGTTCTTCTTATTCTATTTCCTTGTTGTTGGCTAGGTTCCCTCGAAGGAAAATATTAGGTCCAGAGAAAGCAAAAGGGGTAAGAAAAGAAAAATATAATAATAGTATTGATTGTGAGTGTTAGCAGAAAAGCCATGTGAGATCTGGGAGAAGAGATATAGAACTCATGGAAACTGTGTATAGTTATAACTTTAAAAAAGTGGAGTACCTATAATGAGATATTAAACTGAATATGGGGAGGGATATACTATGAATTAAAGGGTCAGTGTGATCAGGATAGAGGGAAAAAGAAAAGAGAGGACAATAACATAAAGAGTAAACAAATGATAGAAAACAGATTAGAGGTATTAGAGATAAAAAGTCAGAAATATTGGGGCTTAACAGAGAGAGGTGGAATGTAAGAGAAACAATAAATGATGGAGGAGAGAATGATGTAAAGAAAAGGGGATAGCATTGGTAACCAAAATCAGTACACACAGGGGAAGTGGACTTGACCCAGTAGTTAGGGCGTCTGTCTACCACATGGGAGGTTAGTGGTTAAAACCCCAGGCCTCCTTGACCTGTGTGGAGCTGGCCCATGCGCAGTGCTGATGTGTGTTTTGGTTTGTAATGATCTGCATATGTCTATTAGGTTTAGTCCATTTATGTTATTTAAGTTTTCTGTTTCCTTATTGATCCTCTTCCAAGATGTTCTATCTAATGCTGAAAGTGGTTCCAACTATTTTTGTAGAGACATCCATTTCTCCTTTCAGTTTTGCTACTGTTTGCCTCATGTAATTTGTGGTAGCCTGATTATGTGTATATACATTTGTAATTATTTCTTACTGGAGAATTGACCCTTTTATTAATATATAATGTCCTTCCTTGTCTTTAATAACTGTTTTGCTTTTAAAGTCTATATCATTTGATATAAGTATAGCTACTCCAACTTTTTTTTTTTTTTCTTGGTTACTATATGCTTGGAATATCTTTTTCAGCCTTTCACTTTCAATCTTTTGGTATCCTTGGGTCTAAGGTGAGTCTCTTGTAAACAGAATATAGATTGCTCATAGTTTCTTGTCCATTCTGCCAGTCCATGCCTATTGATTGAGGAGTTTATTTCTATTAATATTAAATGTTATTACTATAAAGATTGTTCTTATTTTACCCATTTTGATCTTTGGGTTTTATCTGTCATATTTTATTTTTACCACTCTTTTAACACATTTAATTACTTTTATTGATCTAATGTTCATTTCTACACTCTCTTCCAAACATCTTTCACCTCTCTTTTCTATTCAGACTCTAGTACTTCCTTTACTGTTTCCTGCTAAGCTGGTTTCTTGGTTACAAAATCTTTCATTTTCTGTTTATATGTAAATATTCTAAACTCATGCTCATTTTTGAAAGACAATCTATGTCATGCAGGTTCAAAATGACCATAGTTGCCCAGGTAGACTGGGCACCTCTCCTCCTCTGCCAGGGGTGGGGATCACCCTCTAGCATGCAACATGCTGGCTTGTGCCAAATACGCTTGCAATTGCCTGAGAGGCTGAGGGTGTACTGTCCCTTCTGCCTTTTAGTGTGTGAGGATGGAACCACAAGCATGTGACAGTTCAGTCCATATTCACTAGAAATGCCTGCTATTATCTGGAGAGGCTAAGGAATCACCAGCCCCTTCCTATCCTTTTGGGGGATGGTGGATCCACAAGCACCAAACAGTTCAGTCTGAACAGGCCAAAAGTGCCTGCCATTGCCTATACAGGCTGAGGAAGCACCAGTCTCCTCTTGTCCTACTGGAAGGTGGGGATGGACCTACAGGCATCCAGCAGTCCAGTCTGTGAGCCAAAATTACCTGCTGTGCCCAGAAAGTCTGAGGAAACACATTTCCCCCCCTATCCTATTTGGGGGTGGGGATAGAGCTATAGGTGCATATTCAGTTTGTGTGGGCCAAAAGCACCTGCAATTAATCAGAGAGACTGGGTTAACACTGCCCTTATCAGGGGTGGTGATGGGGCCACAGGTACCTTACAGTTGAGTTCATGCAGGCCAAAAGTATCTGCAGCTCTCCTGAGAGGTTGAGAAAACACCAGCTACCTCCTATCGTATGGGGTGTGGGGTTTGAGCCCCAAGGTACTCAACAAACCATTTTGTGTGGGCTGAAAGGGACTGTGGTTGCCCCAAGAGTTATGACAGCTCCCTTTCCATCCTATTGAGGTTGGGGATGGAGCCCCAGATTTCTGACTTTCCAGTCTGTGCCAGCTGAAAGTACCTGCTGTTACTTAGTAAGGCTAGTTTAGGCCCATCTAGCTTCCCTGCCAGAGGTGGAGCTGGAGCCTAGGTTAGGGCTGCAATTTGACTTGAGTAAAAAGAAGCTGGTCCTTACCATCTCTGTGATTTTCAGCCAACCCCACTTTCTGTCATATCAGAGAGTTAAAATAGTAGCTACTGAGCTTTTTTTAAAAACTTGGACAGGCTCAAACATTAACTGTTCTTTGGATTATACTTTATTCAGCCAAATTTACTAATCAGTAGCTGAAGTCAGTGCCCAACCATCTCTTTCTCCCCTGATTTTGGGAAATGGAGCTTCCAACTCTAGCCACAGAATAGCTCCTGAGGTAAGTTGTGCTGCCAGTG
The DNA here is from genome assembly GCF_030445035.2 of Dasypus novemcinctus. Classification (NCBI taxonomy): domain Eukaryota; kingdom Metazoa; phylum Chordata; class Mammalia; order Cingulata; family Dasypodidae; genus Dasypus; species Dasypus novemcinctus. Next base: position 2,276,289 of record NC_080686.1, on the reverse strand, counting down.
GAAGATGGACACAGTCCTCCATGGTGTGGAGAGCTCCAATCATGAATCTTCATTGTAGTTGGGTGATTTCCTTCTTCCATTCTTTCAAGGATGTTGTAGGGTGCTTTTCTGGTCTCCTGAGTCCCCCAAACAGAAGATTTAGATAGCTCTGTTTTGATTGCTAACTGCCCTGTGGGATGAGCTGACTTTTCAAATGCCTTCCTCAACCACTAGGTTGCCCCATCCATCCATTTTGAGTTAATTTTGTTTATAGTTTGAGATATGAGTCGTGTTTCTTTCTTTTGGATGTGGGAATCCAGTTCTCCAGCACAATTTGTTGAGTAGACTGACCTGGCCCAGTTGGGAGGACTTGACAGCCTTGTCAAAAATAGCTTGACTATAGAATCAGAAATCATGGGGGGACAATACCATGGATCCTGCAGAAATGAGGGCTCTTAAGAGGATATTATGATAAGCTGTGTGCAAAAAACTAGACAATGTAGACAAGATGGACAAATTCCTAGAAACATAATAACCAGCTCCACTGACCCCAGAAGAAAGGGAAGACCTCAACAAACCAATCACAAGTGAAGAAATTGAAACCATCATGAAAAACTTCCCATAGGGGAACAAATGTGGCTCAGGCAGTTGAGAGCTAGCTTCCCATATACCAGGTCCAGGGTTCAATCCTGATCCCTGGTACCTCAAAAACAAAACAAAACAGAACAACAACAACAAAAAACCTTCAGATGAAAATCCCAGGACCAGATGGCTTCATAGGTGAATTCTACAAATTATTCAAAGACAATCTAATATCAGTCTTTCTCAAACTCTTTCAAAAATTTGAACAGGAAAAACATGACTACAGTCATTCTATGAAGGCACCATCACCCTAATACCAAAACCAGATAATCGCACTATGAAAAAAAATTAGACACCAATAGTGATACTGAACATAGATGCAAAAATCCTCAACAGAATACTTGCAAACTGAATCCAAGCACACATTATACATGACAAATGGGTTTATCCCAAGTATTCAAGGTTGGCTCAACATAAGAAAGTGAGTTATTATAATAAACCACATAGATAATTGGAGGAATAGAATTCCATGATCCTTTTGTTTGATGCAGCAAAGGCATTTGACAAAATACTGGATCCTTTCTTGATTAAAAAACACTCTAAAAGATTGGAATGATGGGGTGCTTTCTCAATACATTAAAATAAATTCATGGAAAACGTACAGATAACATTGTACTCAATTGGAAAAGACTGAAATCTTTACTGGTGAGATCAGGAACAAGGCAAGGATGCCCACTCTCACCACTGATATTCAATATTGTGCTAAAAGTTCTAGCTAGAGCAATTAGGCTAGATAAATAAAAGTCACCCAGATTGGAAAGGAAGAAGTAAAACTTGTACTATTCACTGATGATATGAACCTATATCTAGAAAATCCTGAAAATTCCACAACAGAGCTACTAGAACTAATAAATTCTGTAACCCGGGGATGAGCCTCCCTGGCAACGAGGGACCACTATCAACTACCAACTGATGATGCAACTGGAAAATGACCTTATACGGAAGGTTCAATGCGGATCAGCAGAATATCCATGTCTACATAAAATACCATGACTTTAAAATGCTGTTTGACCTAAAGTAAGGGGGAAATGGAAAGGAGAAATGAGTTTATATGGCTACGAGTTTCTAAAAAAGAGTCTGGAGGCTGGCAGAAGGTTTGCCCTCATGCACAACTGAGCAGAGTCAGAGAGACAGATAAAGCAGATACAACCCCCAGATATTGGTTCCTTTGAGGGCTAAAGAGACCCATGGGAGTTATGGTCATGGCCGATGGGGTTAACTACCAGGGCAGATGGCCCCTCTTTGGAAATGGAGTTTATGTGTGATGAATCTGGACTCAGATGGGATCTCCCTTCATAAGACTTTCATGCTAATGTGCTGGAGGTGCAGTTAATGTTGGGGTTTAAGATATATTTAGGGGATTTGAATCTCTGGACTGACAATGTGATAGCCAGATCCTGAGCCTCAACAGACTCCAGCACCTACAATCTGATTTATTGGACTTACCACACTCAGCTAAGATGGAGGTGAAGGACAACCACCACACCATGGAGCCTAGAGTGATTACAACTGATAATGGGAGGATTGCATCCAGCATCCAGGTGGAATCTGAGCCTCCTCTTGACATAAAGGTGCAATGGACACAACCAATCCAGTGTCCACATAGAAGAGGTGGCATTGGATTGGGAAAAGTGGACATAATGGACAAAGGGTATGGGGAAAGGCAGGAAGAGATGAGAGGTGGAGGCGTCTTCGGGACATGGAGCTGCCCTGGATGGTGCTTCGGGGGTAATCGCCGGACATTGTAGATCCTCACAGGGCCTACATGATGGAATGGAGGAGGGTATGGGCCGTGATGTGAACCGATGTATATGGGGTGCAGAGGTGCCCAGGGATGTGCTTGCCAAGTCCAGTGGATGTGTCATGGTGATGGGAACGAGTGTTGTTGGGGGGGGGGGGAGAGGGGGGGTGGGGGGGGTGGGGTTGAATGGGACCTCACATATATATTTTTAATGTAATATTATTACAAAGTCAATAAAAAATAAAAAAATTAAAAAAAAAAAATATAAGAGGTTCCCACACCTCATCCCACCCCCACTCATCCCACATCAACGGCCTCTTTCATCATTGTGGCACATTCTTTGCGTTTGGTGGGTGCATTTTGGGGCGCTGCTGCGCTGCATGGATTGGTTTACATTGTGGTTTGCCCTCTCCCCCGGTACATTCGGTGGGTTGTGGCGGGATATATAGTGTCCGGCGTCTGTCCCTGAGGTATCATTTGGGACAACTCCAAGTCTTTTATGATAAAAATATTGAAAGGTAATGCATTAAACTCCCAAATTGAAAGACACAGATTGGCAGAACGAATTAAAAAAATATGATCCATCTATATTCTGTCTGCAAGAGCAAAGACACAAATAGGTTGAAAGTGAAAATTGCAAAAAGTTACTTCACACAAACAATAACCAAAAAAAAAAGACTGAGGTAGATATACTAATATGGACAAAATAGATACTTTAAATGTAAATGTGTTATAAGACACAAAGGACACCACATATTAATTAAACAGGTAATCCACCTTGAAGAAAAAACAATCATAATTATCTATGCACTTAACCATGGTGCCACAAAATATTTGAAGCAAACACTGGCAAAACTAAAGGGAAAATAGATGTCTCTACAATAATAGTTGGAGACTTCAATACATGACTTTCATCAGAGGATAGACCATTTAGATAAAGATACAATAAGGTGTATGGGCCATGATGTGGACCATTGACCATGAGGTGCAGAGGTGCCCAAAGATGTGCTTACCAAGTCCAATGGATGTGTCATGATGATGGGAACGAGTGTTGCTGGGGGGGGGGGGGGAGAGGTGGGGGGGGGGTTGAATGGGACCTCATATATATATTTTTAATGTAATATTATTACAAAGTCAATAAAAAAAAGGTACAATAAAAAAAAAATAAATTCTGTAAGGTGTCAGGATATAATATAAGCAGAAATCAATAATATTCCTATACACTACTGATGTGTACTCTGAAGTGGAAATCAGTAACAAAATTCCATTATAATAGCTACTAAAACAATCAAATGTTTAAGAATAAACTTAAACACCTATCAGACCTATATTCAGAAAACTACAAAACATTTCTAAAAGATACAAAAGAAACCTTAAATAAATGGAGGGATATTCCATGTTCATGGACTGGAAGACTAAATACCATTAAGATTTCAATTCTGCCCAAATTGCATTTACAGATTCAATGGAATCCCAGTAAAGATCCCAACAGTCTTTTTTAACAAAAATGGAAAATCCAGTTATCAAATTTATTTGGAAGGGTAAAAGGCCCTGAATATCCAAAAATATCTTTAAAAGAATGAAGTTGCAGGACTCTGACTCTCTGAATTTAAAACATATTACTTAGCCACAGTGGTTAAAAAACAAACAAAAAAACCCAAAAAACAAAACACCATGGTACTGGCATAAAGACAGATTGAGAAATAGAATGAAATTGAGAACTCAGAAATAGACCTTCACGTCTACAGTCAAGTAATTTTTGACAAGGCTGTTAAGCACTCCCAGCTGGGCCAGAATAGTCTGTTCAAATGATGCTGAGAGAACTGGATAGCCATATCCAAAGAAAGAAAAAGGACCCTTATCTTATATCTTATACAGCAGCCTATTTTAATAAAAGTAAATTTATTGTCATATATATATATATATATATATATATATATATATATATATATCTAGCAGTATAGTTTTATATATCACATGGTTTTTCTACTGATATTTGCAAAATTATATTCAAAATTTAAATATCCACTAAAATTAGGAAATTAATAAAAAGTGAAATCCTTCATTTCCATTCAAATATAAAATCAAATTCTTAGTAAGAAAGTCATAAACTTGCACAGTACTCTATTGTAAGTGTTTAAAATTTAATTTTCCCTACAAAAACAGTTCTAAGTCCAGCTTCTCATTTTATCTAACAAGAGTTAATAATAAAGTCCTAGAGAGCGCTATGTGACCTCTGCACTAACACTGCTTTCCTACATGCTCCATATCACTAACCAGGTTCATTTTTGCCACATTAATATCAAACACAAGTTTTCATATCTCTTCTAAACATTATTTTTTTTCAATTTTATTGATACATATCAGTAATGCATAAATCCATCCAAAATGTACAATCAGTGGCATTTGGTATAATCACATAGTTGTGCATTATCAATTCAATCTGTTTTAGAGCATTTTCATTATTCCAGAAATAAAAAATGAACAACCAAAGAAAACTCATCACCTCTCAATCTCTGTTTCCCTTCCATACATAGGCGCTATTCTGTTTTCTTCTCTCTACTGTGTTTGTATTTATAATTTGTAAAGTCTTATAAGCAATATCACCCATATTTGTATTTTACATTAAGTTTCACTATGTTGTACAGTCCCATGTTAAATTTTTTAGGTTTCCTTCTAATAATGTAAATGTACTTAGGTTTTCCCTTTCAACCACTGTCATACCCATATAATAGCTGTGCAAGTCACAAACACCATGGAGTGCTCTCACCATTTCTATTCATTTCCAAAAGTTTATAAATAAAACCTTTTAACCCTTTCTGCACATGTTAACTCTCGGCTTTCCAATCTCTACCCTCATTCTATTTTCTGGTGACCTATATTCTAATTATTAATTCCATGAGTATACATAATATATTTAGTTCATAATAATGCAGTTATTCAGTATTTATCCTTTTGTTTCTAGCTTGCTTCACTCAACATAATGTCCTCCAGGTTCATCCATTTTGTCATATGCTACCTGACTTCATTTTCTTTTTTTTGTTTGAAGAGAAAAACATACATTTTATTGTATAAATGTGAATATAAATACTAGCAGTTATAAATGTTAATGAATATTCATTTTCTCATATTTCTTTTTTCATGTGTAACCTGTTTGTTTTTTTTTTTTCACATTAGGAATGTTGAAAGTGTACACATTTATTAACTTTATATTTGTTTTTTTTCTTCTTCTTTATTTTCTTTTAAATGTTACATTAAAAAAATATCAGTTTATTGGAATTGTAGTTGGTGCTGAGTTTAAGATATATGTAGGGGATTTGAATCTCTGGACTGATAATATGACACCCAGGCCCAGAGCCTCAACAGACTTCAGCTCCTACACTTTGACTTATTGGACTTACTCCACTCAGCTAACATGGAGTTGAAGAAGGTCAACCACCACAGCATGGAGCCTAGAGTGTCTACAACTAGAAGCGGGAAGAGTGCATCCAGTACCCATGTGGAATCTAAGCCCTCACTTGACATAGGTGTGCAATGGACACAACCAATCCAATGTCCACAGAGGAAATGTGAAATGGGTGTGGGAACGGTAGCCATGGGGGCTGCTGGGTGTGGGGAACGGGAGGAAGAGATGAGATGTGGAGGCGTTTTCGGGACGTGGAGTTGTCCTGGATAGTGCTTCACGGACAATTACGGGACACTGTAGATCCCCCCAGGGCCCACTGGATGGAACGTGAGAGAGTCTGGGCTATGATGTGGACCATTGACTATGGGGTGCAGTGATGCTCAGAGATAAACTTACCAGGTGCAATGGATGTATCACGATGGTGGGAGAGAGTGTTGCTGTGGGGGGAGTGGGGGGTGGGGGCGGTGGGGTTGAATGGGACCTCATATATATTTTTTAATGTAATTAAAAAATAATAATAATAAATAAATATTTAAAAAAAAAATCAGTTCCCCATAATAGCCTCCCAACCTACCCACCCAAACCCTCCCACATCAACAACCTCTTCCATCACTGCGGCATATCCACTACACCTGGCAAATACATTCTGGAGGACTGCTGCACCACATGGACAGTGGTCCACATTGTAGTCCATACTCTCCCCCAGTCCACCCAGGGGGCTGTGACAGGACCCACAATGTCCAGCATCCATCCCTGCAGCACCACCTAGGACAACTCCAAATCCTGAAAATGCCCCAAAACCATATATCTTCTTCCATCTCCCTACCATCAGCAGCCACCGTGGCCACCCTTTCCACATCACCACTACAATTTCTTCCCTTGCTAATCACAATAGTACCCTAGCAGAACACCAGTAAGTCCACTCTAATCCATACTCTATTCCTCCATCCTGTGGACCCTGGGATGGTTATGTCCAGTCCCCCTCTACATCAAGAGGATGTTTAGATTCCACATGGATGATGGATGAAATCCTCCTACTTGCAGCTGTAGGCACTCTTGGCTCCCTGGTGTGGTGGTTGACCCTCTTCACCTTCCTGTCAGCTAGCAAGGGTAAGTCTAAGAAACCAGAGGGTAGGAGCTGCAAGTCTGCTGAAGCCCAGGGCCTGGCTGTCACATGGACAGTTCAGAGATTCAGGTCTCCTGAGTATACACCAACCCCAGCGCAAGCACAGGTCTGGTAAAAGTAACAGAAGAGGCATGTGTAGAAAGGTCATATCTGAGTCCAAATCCATCACACTCAGGAACAGAAACAACAAAGTAGGACCAACTGACATGGCCTGAATACCAGAGCCATCTGCCATGACCACAGAACCTGTGGGTCTCTGCAGCCCTCAGGAGAATCAGCACCTGGGTTTCCATCTACCTTGGCTGTCTCTGGTACCCTGCTGAGGGGTGCATAAACATCACCCCTCTGATGACCTCCCAGCTCTTTTTTGGAGAGTCATAGCCATATAAACTCACTTCTTTCCATTTCCCACTTTTATCCAAAGTCAAAACAGTTTTTAACACCTGATACTACATGTATGCTGAGATATTCTGCTTGTCTGAGTTGACCTCTTTATTCAAGTCTTTTTCTAGGCACATCATCAGCTGGTGCTTGGTAGTAATCCCTTGGTGCCAGAGTCATGTCCCATGCTGGGGGGAAGGTAATGCATCTACATGCTGACTTTGGCTTAGAGAGTGAGCACATTTGAGCAGCATGGAGGCTCTCAGTAGGTATCATTTAGGCACCCTGCAGCTCTAGGCCTAGTTCATATTTCAGGCACACAGGCTTATAATCAGAGCCATCAGTATCAGGGGGTCATGACTGAACAATCCATCTTTGTTGGTCTTTGCCATTGCACTTAGGGGATTGTTGTTATTCCATTGGGGAATGTGAGAGAGCTCCCCTGGCCAGGAAGTCAGCACTCTCTCATCTGTTGCTTCCAACTGAAACCACTATGAAAATATCCAAGCCTTTCTTTGTACCCTGTATACATGCCCTGGAGAACTCCCTCCCAACCATGTGCCTCCCACCAATAACACCCCACACAAGTTCTCCACCCCCACCATAGTTGAACCTCTCTATCTGTAGTCCAAAACTTCTTCAAAAAGGAAGCCAAATACATTGCAAGGTTCCATTAATAGTAAAATGCAATATAGTGATTGGTTTAAAGTTAGATATAGAATACATAGTATTTTAGAAAAATTAAATAAAGGAAAAATAAATTGGGGTATCAAAAAAATGAAGAAACTTTGTTTTGACATTTTGCTTTCATCGCTGCTATAGGTGTTGCCCTGTATGTACAGTGGCAAGGCAGTTTGGTCCATTTCTTCCTCAGTGTCTACCTCCTTTTTTTTCCCCTAATAAGTCTGTCTCACATAAGTTTTAGATTACAGTATCGCATATATAATATATGGTACTCCCACATATCCAACATCAAACCCTTTGTCACTTCCCCAACAAAAATCTTTGTACATGTTCATATTATATTTGCTGCAGGTAATGTACAAATATTGAAACAATAGCTTTCAAATATGGTTCCATTTGGGTTTACATTATGGTTTATATTTTAGATTATAAAATTTTCTAAATTTTTAGTTATCTTTTGTTGTACATTATGGTTTTTACCTTTTAGTCTATAGACTTTTATACATTTTTGGTGTAATTTAACATGTCCTATATCCATCATGGCATGATCTTGTGGAACACTTCCATTGCCCCACAGTTACACTGATTCCATGTATTCAACACTTCTTCCCCCCTCCCCTCAGGGTCCATCATGACAATCAATCTTCATTACTTGAAGGACCATATTCAGAGATACTTGCAAAAATGTTGAGGGTTTGACATACTTGACTGCCCTAACCTATTGGGAGCCACCAATTCTCTTGAGCGATACAATTCTTTCTGTTTGGGAACATCAGTCCTTCCTAAGATGTGGGTATACCTTTACTCTCATTGTATGGGTCTCCACCCAATCATATAACCCACTATGAAAAAATGAGCACTCATACACTCTGTAGAAGCTTGCCCTGTGTCAGATGACCCCCTTAAGCATCTTAAACAGGTAACCTTCTGTATGATATTTTCTAAAGAGTTTTCTCTGCATTATAATTTCAACCACAAATCTGACAATCTCCTATGTTCAAATGTTCCCTCCACCTTACCCCAATTTCTTGGGCCATCTGACATATCCAACCATAGCCCTGCCTCAAGCCCACAAATCCCCACCCAAGGTATCTCTATACCCCCATTTTATCCCTTCACTCTACAAATACTAACCTCCAGCTTATCATAGATTTCACACAAGTAGGTGTCAGATTGCAACCTTCCTCTACCCCCCAACTTCCTTTAAGTTTATCATCCAGTCTCTAGCTCTTTGAGACAGGTTGGTTTACTTGTTTCATATCAGAGAGGTCATGTAGTATTTGTCCTTCAATGCCTGGGTTCCTTCACTCAACATAACATTCTCAAGATTCATCTGTGTTATCACGTGTTTGTCCTGTATTTGTTCTCATAGCTGAGTAGTATTCCATTGTGTGTATATACCACATTTTATTTATCCATTCATCTGTTGATGGACATTTGGGTTGATTTCAACTTTTGGCAATACTGAATAGTGCTGCTATGAACATTGGTGTGCATATATCAGTTTGTGTACTTGTTTTCAGTTCTACTGGGTGTATACCCAACGGTGGAATTGCTGGGTCATGTGGCAAATCTATATCTAGTTTTTGAGAAACCACTAACTATTCCTTCAAAATGGCTGGATCCTTCTGCATTCCCACCAGCAGTGGGTGAGTGTTCCCATTCCTCCACATCCTCTCCAACAATTTTAATCTGATTTTTTGATAGCTGCCAGTCTTATGGGAGTAAGATGGTATCTCATTGTAGTTTTCATTTGCATTTCCCTAATAGCTACTGATTTTGAGCATTTTTTCATGTGTTTTTTAGCCATTTGCATATCTTCTTTCGAGAAATGTCTGTTAAAATCTTTTTCCCATTTTTTAAATGGACTGGTTTTTTGTTGTTTGTTTTTTTTTTTTTTTGTATTTGAGATATAGGAGTTCTTTATATATGCAGGATATAAGTCTCCTATCAGATATATGGTTACCAAGTATTTTCTCCCATTGTGTAGGCTCTCTTTTCAATTTCTTAACAAACAACTTTGTGGTGCAGAAGGCTTTAATTTTGAGGAAGTCCCATTTATGTATTTGTTATTTTGATATGAACTTCATGAAGCTGTTTCCTATTACAGGTTCCTATAGGTGCTTCCCTACATTGCTTTCCAAGACCTTTATGGTCTTGGCTCTTATATTTAGGTCTTTGATCAATCTTGAATTGATTTTTGTATAAGGTGTGAGTTGGTAATCCTCGTTCATTCTTTTACATATGGATATCCAGTTCTCCAGGCACCATTTGCTGAAAAGGCCATTCTCTCCCAGTTGAGAGTGTTTGGTGGCCTTGTCAAATACCATATGGCTGTATCTGTGAGGATCTATATCAGAACTCTCAATTCAGTTCCATTGGTCAGTGTGTTTATCCTTGTACCAGTACCATGCTGTTTTCACTACTGTAGCTTTGTATTATGATTTGAAGTCATGTAGTGTGATTCCTCCAATTTCATTTTTCTTTTTCAATATGTCTTTGGCTATTTGGGACCTCTTTCCTTTCCAAATAAATTTCATAGTTAGTTTCTCTAGTTCATTAAGGAATGCTGTGTTGATTTTTATCAGGATTGCATTGAATGTGTAGATCAGTTTTGGTAGGATAGACATCTTAATAATATTTAGTCTTCCTATCCATGAATAGGGAATTTTTTTCCATTTATTTAAGTCTTTGAATTCCTTAAGCAGTGTTGTGTAGTTCTCTGTGCATCAATCTTTTACATCTTTAGTTAAATTTATTCCTAGATATTTGATTTTTTAATTTATTATTGTAAATGGTATTTGATTCCTGATTTCCTCCTCAGATTGCTCATTATTCATGTACAGAAATGCTACTGATTTTTGCACATTGATCTTGTAATGTGCAACTTTACTGAACACATAAGTTCTAGAAGCTTTGTTGTTGACTTCTCAGGGTTTTCTATGTGTAGGATCATATCATCTGCCAAAAGTGAAATTTTGACTTCTTCCTTTCCAATTTGTATGCCTTTTATGTCTGCTTCTTGCCTCAGTGTTCAAGCAAGTACTTCTAAGACTATGTTAAATAGGAGGTGTGATAGTGGGCATCGTTGTCTTATTCCTGATCTTAGAGGGAAAGATTTTGGGATTTTACCATTTAAATTATGTTAGCTATGGGTCTTTCGTATATACTCTATCATGTTCAGAAAGTGTCCTTCTATTCTAATCTTTTGCAGTGTTTTTATCAAAAAAGGGTGCTGTATTTTGTCAAATGCTTTTTCTGAATCGATAGATATCATGCAATTTTTTTCCTTCAATCTGTTTATGTGGTGTATTACATTATTTGATCTTCTTATGTTGACACTTCCTTGCTTAGCAGGAATGAACCCCTCTTGGTCATGGTGTATAATTTGTTTAATGTGTTGTTGAATACAGTTAGCATGTATTTTGGTGAGGATTTTCAGTCTAGGTTCATTAGAGAGATTGGTCTGTCATTTTCCTTTCTTGTGGTGTCTTTGCTTGGCTTTGGTACTAGAGTAATGTTGGCATAATAGAATTAGTTAGGCAATGTTCCTTCTGTTTCAATTTTTTGGAAGAGTTTAAGCAAGATTGGTGTTAGTTCTTTCTTAGATGTTTGGTAGAATTCACCTGTAAAGCTATCTGGCTCAGGTCTCTTCTTAAGGGGTTTTTAATGACTGATTGTATTTCTTTAACTTGTGATTGGCTTGTTGAGATCATCAAGTTCTTCTTTTGTCAATGTAGGCTGCTTATGTGTTTCTAGGAATTTGTCCATTTCCTCTAAATTGTTGTTTTTGGTGAAATATAGTTTTTCAAAGTATCCTCTTATGATAGTCTTTATTTCAGTGGGATCAGTGGTAATATCTCCTTTCTCATTTCTTATTTTGTGTATTTGCATCTTCTCTCTTTCTTTGTTAGTCTAGCTAAGGGTTTGTCAATTTTATTGATCTTCTCAAAGAACCAGCTCTTGGTTTTATTTTTTCAAGCATTTTCTTATTTTCTGTTTCATTTAGTTTGGCTCTGATCTTTTTTATTTCTTCTTCTTTTGGGGTTAGTTGTGTTATTTTTTTTTTTTTAACTAATTCCTCCAAATGTGCAGTTAGTTCTTCAATTTCAGCTCTTCTTTTTTGATGTATGAATTTATGGCTATGAATTTCCCTCTCAATACTGCTTTGCTTCATCCCATAAGTTTGGATATGTTGTGTTATCATTTTCATTAGTTTCAAGATAGTAATTAATTTCTTTTGAGTATTGCTCCTTTACCCACTGTTTCTCTAAGAGTGTATTGTTTAACTTCTAAATCTTGGTGCCATGACTTCATTTTCTTACACCTGCATAACATGCCATTATGTGTATACATCAGAATTTGTTTATCCATTCATCAGTTGATGAACACCTGGTAATTTCCAACTTTGGCAATTAGGAGTAATTCAACTATAAATAGTGGTGTGCACATATATGTTAGTGACACTGCACTCAGTTCTCCTGGCTATATAACTAGCAACAGTATTGCCTGGTCACATGGCAAATCTATATTCAACTTCCTTAAAAATTGGGAACTGCCAAATACTCCTCCACAGTACTTGAAAATTGACATCTTAAGATATTTAGTCTTCCAAACCATGCACATGGAATGCTCTTCCAATTACTTAGGTCTTTTTTTATTTCTTGTATCAGTGAGTTGTAGTTTTCTGAATAGAAGTGCTTTATATGGTTGGTAAGTTTATTCCTAAATATTTGATTCTTTTAGCTGCTGTTGTAAATGGATTTTTTTCTTTCCTGACTTCTTTCTCAGAATGCAAATTACTAGTGTCTTTTAAAGCCTATTTCACCTGATAGAAGTATAGCTACTCAGGCCTTTTTTAAATTCTTTGTTACTACATGCTTGGAATGTCTTTTTCTAACCTTTCACTTTCTTGTTTTTTAATATATTTATTAGTTATTTTTCAAAGATACTTAGATTACATAAAATGTTAAATAAAAATATATAAGGGATTCACATATGCCCCACTCCCCACACCTCCACTTTTCCCCACATTAATAAATTCATTAGTGTGCTACACTCATTGCAATTGATGAACACATTTTGGAGTATTGCCACTAAGCTTGGGTTATAGTTTACATTGTAGTTTTCACTTTCTCCCATTCAAGTCTGTAGGTTATGGCAGGATACATAATGGCCTGTATCTGTCATTGCAGTGTCTCTCAGGTCAATTCCAAGTCCTGAAAATTCCCCTATTTACACCTCTTTTTCCTTCTCTCTGACTTCAGCACCTTCAGTGGCTACTGTCTCTGAATCAATGATATAATTTCTTTCATTGCTAGGATCACAATAAGCTCTGGGAGAATATCAGTAAGTCCACTCTATTCCATAATTTATTCTCCAATCCTGAGGATTCTGTGATGGTGATGCCCACTCTCCCTCTAATTGAGAGGGGGCTCCAATTCCATACTGCTGATGGATGGGACTCTCTTGTTTGCATTTGTAGACTCTCACTTCCTTGGTGTGGTGGTTGTCCATTCTCAATTCCTTGTGGGTTGTCCTGGGTGAGTCCAATGAACTGGAGAGTAAATGAAGCAACTCTGCTGAGCTCAGGGCCAAGCTGGCACATAGAAAGCCCAGAGATTTAAGTCTCTTGGATGTACACCTACCAACTCCAGCACCAACTATAGGTTCAAATAAAAGAGACAGAAGAAGCATGTGTAGAGAGAAGTCACATCTGAGTCCAACTCTGTCACACTTAGGTGCATAAACTCCAAAGTAGTGTCCTCTGGCAATACACCATACTCTGGAGCTATCTTCCATAAGCATAGGACCTGGGTGTCTCCATAGCTCTCAGGAGCCCCACTATTTGGGGTAGTATCTACTTTGGCTGTCTATGAGATCCTGCTGCGATGTGCATAAGCATGACCTCTCTGATGACCTCCTGACTCACTTTGATGTCTCTTAGCCATATAAACTCATTTGTCTTTACCTTTTGCCCTTTTTATTCAAGGTCTTTTTCCAGTTGCATCACCAGCCAGTTCTTGGTGGTAATGCCTTGTTGCCAAGAAGGCACAATCCCCAGGAGTCATGTCCCATGTTGTGGTAAAGATAATGCATTTATATGCTAAGTTTGGCTTAAAGAGTGACCACATTTGAGCAACATGAAGGCTCTCAGGAGGTAAATCTTAGGCATCCTACAATACTAGCCTAAGTTCCAAATTTAAGAGCAGAAAGCTCATAAGCATCATCATCAATATCAAGGGCCCATCAATGAACCATCCTTCTGCACTAGTCATTGCCCGAGTACTTGGGAGATTGTTGCTGTTCCATTAGAGAATGTGGCAGAGCTCCTCAGGATGGGAATTCAATACTCTTTTGGTTAGTGTGTGAATCTTTACCCACTGTGGCAATTCTGGATGTCTGAACATATTTATATACCTTATGTGTATGCCCAGGTGAACTTCATCCCATGTTTCCCCCATCACTGACACTCCATACCAATGGTCCTCCCCTGCAATGCTGTAAACCTTTTGTGATCCAAAACTTCTTCAGAAATAAAGCCAAGAATATTGCCAAATTCTGTTAATAGGAAAGTGAAATAATAATGATAGGTTTAAACACATGAAATAAAATACATAATTTAGGAAAACTAAAAATAAAAGCAAAAAAAATTGGTGTATTAAAAAAATGAAAAATATTTTTAAAATGTTTTTTTGACATTTTGTCTTTCATCTCTGTAATATCTGTTGTCCTGTGTGTACAGTGGTGTTTTCTTCCATTTTTTGCTAGTGTCTTACTTTTTTCCACCATTTTGTCTTCAAAGAAGTTTTAGGTCACTTAAAGTCACAGAACATAGGGGACTCCTATATACCCAACATCCTCCTTTCCCCCTTCCCTATTAATCTATTTACATGTGGATGATACATTCGTTACAACTGATGTACAAGTACTGAAACATAGCTACTAACCATGGTCAATGGTTTACATTATGGCTTACATCTTAGATGATATATTCTTATAAATTTTGATGAAATTTAACATGGTCTGTATCCATCATTGAAAAATCCTGTAGAATATTTCCATTGCCTCCTAAATACCCCCTCTTCCATCTATTGTATTCCTCCCTCCCCCTCCCCACAGGGCCCATGGCAACCACCAGACTTCACTCCTTGAAGGACAAGATTCATAGATACTTGCAACAATACTGAGGGCTTGACACACTAATCTGTCCTCCCATATTAGGAATTGCCCATCCTTTCAAGAAACACACGCCCGTCTGAGACCTTATCAGGCCTCCTCAGTATATGAGTCCAACTCCTTCCCACTTATTACATTGGTCTCCCCCAATGATACAACACACTATGACAAAATGATCACTCACACATTCTCTAGAAGACTGCCCCAGGTGTGCCCTGTCCCAAATGACCCACACCCAACACCCTAAATTTGTAATCTTTGTCATATTGCCAAAAGAGATTTCTCTACATTATAATTTCAACCATGCACCCATGAATCAAGAAAACAAAAGAAACACAAAGCATGCAGTCAAACCTAAGGAAGAACAGCCCTCCTTCTTAGGCCCCATGGAGCTTCTCAGACTGCTGGTGTTAATCAATTATGCTTCAGCCTTCCCTGTGTAGGTTTTGAAGAAACTTTTATCTTGTAAACTAAGTTAAATTTGTTTTATTTATCTTTTTTTATTTCTCCCCACTCCTCCCCCCCAGTTGTCTGCTCTGTGTACATTCACTGTGTGTTCTTCTGTGTCTGTTGTATTCTCATTAGGCAGCTCCATGGACCCATCCTGGGACCTTCCAGAGTGGGAGAGAGGCAGCCATTCTCTTGCTCCACCTCAGTTCTCTAGTTCATTGCATCTCATATTGTCTCTTCTCTGTGTCTCTCTTTCATTGCATCATCTTGCTGGGTCAGTAATCTGTGTGGGCTGCACCATTCTGGGTGGTCTGCCATCCTGTGCAGGGCTGCCCTCCTTGTGCAGGGACCACTCCTTGTGTGGAGTGTCATGTGGGGCAACACTCCTTGCACATGGCAGCACCCCACATTGGCCAGCTTGCCAAGGGACCAGGAGGCCCTGGGAATTGAACCCTGGACCTCCTATACAGTAGGTAGAAGCTCTATCCATTGAGCTATATCCACTTCCCTAAAATTTTTTAAAGTAACCTTTTTATAAAGGAAAAATAAGAGACCCAAGAGAAGCAAATACAAAATTAATATCTATTTCTTTCTTGTTCTAAATATCAGCTGGATGTTTGCCATCCCAGTGGATCACTACTCTTAAGAGGAACTGGGAATTGAACTAGGGACCCTGTGTATTCAAGCAGAAACTCCTCTGAGCTTAACTTTCTCCCTGGGTCAGTTAGCTCTACAGAAAGCTATTAGTCACTTTCCCTTGGGCAAGTTTGACTTTTTGCATTTGGATAGATGCTGATCATTAGGAGTCTGTCCCTGCCCCCTTTGTATTCTTATTGCTTTCTGTCCCAAGGCAGCAGAATGCAATAGCCTGTGGGAGGGGATTCCCCTTGCCTCTCCCAGGCTGCTTGAGTTCCCTTTTGAAATTCAAATGGGACTCTTGTTACTGAACTCGCTGCAGGAGAATGACTCTCAACCCTCCTCCAGTCCACTCCCTCCTCCCAGAAGAACCTAAAGAGGCTCTTGAAAGCTTAAGTTCTTCTTACTGCCCACCTCCCTCAGGGGAGTTGAAATTTTGATAGTCAACACAGAACTCATCAATTGCCTGACTCTGCCTTATTCCAGGCCAAGTCTCTTTTTCCTAGGGCAGTTAGGTAAATTGAGCTCCCTCAACAGATTTGCCTCTCCCCTCTTCCTGGTGCCACCTTAAACCAGTTGATATATTCCTCAAAGCTCAGAGGGGGTCCAGGCAACCAAACCCACAGAAAGGAAACCCCTTTTCACCCTGTACCAGAATCCTCCCACTCTTGGAGAACATTCCCCCCTGTTGGGTGCCTTACAGGAGTCAGGGCTCAGGGCTCACAGCCCTGAGGGTGGAGCTTAGCCTTCTCATAGTTTCCAGCCTCAGAGGCAAAAAACCCAGGGATTTTACCCTGAGCAATTTATCTCTTTGTCCTGCTTTCTCCAGATCAATGCCTTGAAGCCTCCTGCTCTATGGTTTCCCAAAACATCACTCAGACAAGAACTTGCCCCCACTCAGTGATTTTGCTGGAGGGATGATGAGTGCATGCATAAACTGATGCCATCTTGCCACTTCTCCAGCCTCTCTTTCAGTCTATTGGTATTCTTGTGTCTAATGTGAGTCTCTTGCAGACAGCATATAGGTGGCTCATATTTTCTTATCTCTTCTACCAGTCTATGTCTTTTGATTGGGATGTTTATTCCATTATCATTCAAAGCTATTATTGTAAGGGCAGTTCTTATTTCACGTATTTTGACCTTTGGGTTTTATCTGTCTTATTTTATTTTCACAACTGTTTTGAAACTTTTACCTACTTATGCTGGTAAAATTTTCATTTCTATACTCTGTTTCAAGTCTCTCTCCCCTGTCTTTTCTTTACAGATTGTTTCACATCCTTTAGTATTTTCTGCAAAGCCAGTCTCTTGGTTACAAACTCTCTCATTTTTTGCTTCTCTGTTAATATTCTGAACTCACCCTCATTTCTGAAAGACAATCTTGCCAGATATAATGTTCTTGGCTGGAAATTTTTTCATCTTGCAGTATCTTAAATATATCATACCACTGTTATCTTGTCTCCATGGTTTCTGATGAGAAATCAGCACTTAATCTTATTGGGTACCCTTATATGTAATGCATTGCTTTTCTCTTCCTCCTCTCAGAATTCTTTGTCTTTGGCATTTGATATTATGATTAGTATGTGTCTCAGAGTTGGTCTATTTGGATTTAATCAGATGGGAGTACATTTGTCCTTCAAAAGGGCTGGGAAATTTTCTCCCATTATTTCTTCAAATATTCCTTCTGCCCCTTTCCCTTTCTCTTCTCCTTCTGGGATATCCATGACACATATGTTTGCACATTTCTTGCTGTCATTTAGTTCCCTGAGACCTTGTTCAAATTTTTTCCATTCTTTTATTCATCTGTTCTTTTGTATGCTCACTTTTGGAGGCCCTTTCTTCAAGCTCTCCAGCCCTTTCCTCTGTTTCCTCAAATCTGTTGTGTAATTCCAGTGTATTTTTTATTTCATTCATTGTGCCTTCCATTCCCATAAGATCTGCTGCTTTTCTTTGTCTGCTTTCAAATTCTTCTTCATGTTCATCCAGTGTCTTCTTAATATCCTCAATCTTTTTAGGCATCTCATTGAATTTTTTTAAGGAGATTTGTTTGAAATCTGGAGTCTTATCTTGTTCCTTTAACTGGGCCATATCTTCCTGTTTCTTGGTGTGGATTGTAATTTTTTGTTGGTGTCTTAGCATCTGACTTACTAGATGTATTTATTCTAGGTGCAGTTTCTCTCTTGAGTTTATGGCTTTCTTGCCATTTCTCCCTTGCTGATTGTGTAGTAGGACCAAAAATGTAGTTGATGCTATAAGCTGTGGAGTCTCAAGCTGCTCTCATTGCCCTAGGGACTAATGAAGCATCTCCCAATTTTCTCCTCTGCCAGGGTTAGGGACATAGCCACAGCTCTGTGTAATAATCCAAGTTGTACAGGCATACACTGTAGTTGCCCAGAAATAGTGAAGTTTGACACCCTTCTCCCTTCCTGGGGCAGGAACAGAGCTTCAGGTGTGGGCAGCAATCTATGCCATGCAAGTCTAAAATGACCACAGTTGCCCTAGTAGACTTCTGACTATTCAGTCTTTGCCAGCCAAATATACCTGCAGTTACCTGGAGAGGCTGGTACAGGATCTGCCAGCTTCCTCCCTGCTGGAGGTGGGGCTGAAGCTTAGGCTTGGACTGCAGGCTAATATGGGTGAAAGAAGCCAATCCCTACCTTTACTGTTATATTCAGTCAGACTTCCCCTCATGCTGGGGGCAGAGTCAAAATGGTGGCTACTGGCCTCTTTTTTACTTTGACAGTTTCAAATTTTATCTGTTCTTAGGTTTATACTTTAGCTAACTGAATTTACTAATCAGTAGCTGAAGTTGGTGGCCAACCATCTTTTCCTCTCCTGTCTTTGGGAAATTAAGCTTCCAATTGCAGCCACAGAATAACTCCTGAGGTGGCTTGCACTACCAGAGTATGATGGTCATCAGCCTCCATGGCATGACTTGTATTTTCCCAGAGAGGTTGGTGCATGTACCCCCAACTTCCTCCCTGCCAGAGTAGGGGCTGGGGCTTAGGCTAGAGCTGCAACCAAACTAGGTTGAAAGTCAGTTGCTGTGAGAACTGATTTTCAATATGCCTCACTACCCCTTCTGCCAAGAGCACAGTTAAAATGGTTGTTTCCAGCCTCTTTCTAACTTGGACAGTTTCAAATTTTAGCTGTTCTTAGAGTATACTTTAGCCTGCTGAGTTTTCTAATCAATAGCTGAATTTGGTGCCCAACCATCTCTTCCGCCCCCATTTTTGGGACGTAGAGGTTCCAGTCATGGAATAGCTCCCACAGTGGCTTGTGTCACCAGTGGAGGATGGGCACCAGCCTCCAGGGTATGGAATGCTTTGCTTATGAATCGTCTCTGCAGATGGGAATTTCTTCCTTCTATTTGTTCAAGGATGTTGTAGGATGCTCTTCTGGTCTCCTGGAGCCCCCAAACAGGTGCTTTAGATAGCTCTGGATAATTAATTACTATTTGCCCTGTAGCATGAGCTGACTCTAGGAGCTCCTTACTCTCTCACCAACTTGCTGGTTCTTACCCACTTTTTAAATAGAGTAGTTTGTTGTTTTATTGTTGAGTTGTATGATATTTTTATATATCATGGTTATTATATCCTTATGGATGTGTGATTGTCAAATATTTTCTCCCATTGAGTCAGCTTCCTTTCACCCTTGTGACAAAGTCTTTTGAGGTGCAAAAGTGTTTAATTTTGAGGAGGTCCCATTTATCTATGTTTTCTTTAGTTGCTTGTGCCATTGGCTTATGGTTTTAAGAAACTCTGACCTACCACAATATCTTAAAGATATTTTCCTACATTTTATTATAGGAGTTTTAGGGTTGCTGCTTCTATATTTAGTTATTTGACCCATTTTGAGTTAATTTTTGTATAAGTGTAGTGGAGAAATTCGGGTATGCACGGTATCGAAGGCCAGGACATGAGAATACCGAGAAGGAAGTTGGTTTATTTCGACTGGCCGGGCTCGGCGGACTCTTGTCCTAATAAAAACTGAGCCCGGAACAGCCTTTTCCAGACCCTTTTATACAGAGGATATAGGATTAGGAAGACTAACAGTGATGGTAAACAGACCTTTGGTTAGGTTCTTCAGCGTTTGATCTTAGTATCAGATAGGTTATTTCCTCCAGGTGAGTTACATATTCTCCACATCCAAGCCAGCTTGGATTAGCATATCTTCCACATCGTCTGGAGGCAGCCCTGAATACACACTCAGTCTCACATCCCCTCTGAACATTCAAAGACTGTAGGGCCCATATTACTTATTTGGCCATCTTGGAGACTAGGTACTCTTGGAAATAATTTTGATTTAATGCACAGGCTATATCATATTGAGTGAGATAGGGGTCCTCATCCTTTCTTTTGGATATGGCTATTGAGTTCTCCCAGCACCACTTATTGGGCCTGCTCTGGCTCAGCTAGGTGGGCTTAAATGTCTTGTTAAATATCAGTTGACTGTAGATGTGAGGATGTATTTCTGAGTTCTCACTTTGGCTCCATTGGTTAATCTGCTTGTCTTTATGCCATGCTGTTTTTACACTGTAGCTGAATAATGTGGTTTGAAGTCAGGAAGTCAGAGTCCTCACTTTATTCTTCCTTTTTAAAACTTTTTTTTTTTTTTTTACTATTCAGGGATATTTTCCCTCCAAAAAATTTGGTTATTGGTTTTTTCATTTCTCAAAAAGCTATTGGGATTTTTATTGGGATTGTTTTGAATCTATAAATCAGTTTGCATAGAATTGACATCTTTTTTTTTTTTTTAATTTTTTTATTTTTTATTGACTTTGTAATAATATTACATTAAAAATATATATGTGAGGTCCCATTCAACCCCACCCCCCCACCCCCCCTCTCCCCCCCCCCAACAACACTCGTTCCCATCATCATGACACATCCATTGGATTTGGTAAGTACATCTTTGGGCACCTCTGCACCTCATATACATTGGTTCACATCATGGCCCATACTCTCCTCTATTCCATCATGTAGGCCCTGTGAGGATTTACAATGTCCGGTGATTACCTCTGAAGCACCATCCAGGGCAGCTCCATGTCCCGAAGACGCCTCCACCTCTCATCTCTTCCTGCCTTTCCCCATACCCTTTGTCCATTATGTCCACTTTTCCCAATCCAATGCCACCTCTTCTATGTGGACACTGGATTGGTTGTGTCCATTGCACCTTTATGTCAAGAGGAGGCTCAGATTCCACCTGGATGCTGGATGCAATCCTCCCATTTTCAGTTGTAATCACTCTAGGCTCCATGGTGTGGTGGTTGTCCTTCTTCACCTCCATCTTAGCTGAGTGTGGTAAGTCCAATAAATCAGATTGTAGGTGCTGGAGTCTGTTGAGGCTCAGGATCTGGCTATCACATTGTAGAATTGACATCTTGATATTTAGTCTTTGTCCCATTTATTTAAGACTTCTCCAGTTTCTTTTGGCAGTGTTTAGTAGTTTTCTGAATAAAGGTCCTTTATGTGTTAAATTTATTTCTAAACTTGTCATTGTTGTAGTCACTATCATAAATGGATATTTTCCCCCTGATTTCTTTCTAATATTGCACATCAGTAGACATTGTATAGATGACTTACATTTTTTTATCCAGTCTATCAATGTCCCTCTTGATTGGAGAGGTCAAGCCATTAACATTCAATATTATTACTGTAAAGGCATTACTAACTTCATCCATATTTTCCTTTGGTATTTTCTTCTCATATTTTACTTCTGTCTTTTTACCCTTTAATTTGCCCTTCCTAATATTCTTAATTTCAAAACTCTTCTCCAAGTCTCTTTCCCTTGATTTTTCTTTCAAGCTGCAGCAGTCCCTTTAGTATCTCTTGCAATTCTGGTCTTTTGGTAAAATATTTTTATCAGTTTTTGTCTGTCTGTGAAGGCTTTGAATCCCCTGTCATTTTTTTTTTAATACCTTAAATACAATATACCACTTTCTTCCTGCTGCCATGCTTTCTTATAAGAGATCTCTTAATCTTATTGAGGTTCCTTTGAAAATTATGCTTTTCTTTTTTTCTTGCTGCTTTTAGAATCCTCTCTTTATCTCTTATTTTTATTCTGAATAGTAGGTTTCTCAGGGATGTCTATCTAGATGTATTCTGTTTGGGGTGCATTGCCCTTGGATATTATTTTTTATGTCTTTCATCAGGGTTTGGAAATTTTCAGTCATTATTTCCTCAGATATTCTTTCTGCCCTTTTTCCATTCTCTTCTCCTTATGAGACACTGATAATACATTTGTTTGTTTGTGCCATTAACATTGTTATTCAATCCATGAGACCCTGTTCCATTTTTTCCATTCTATTCTCTTTTCTCCTGTCTTTTCCACTTCAGATATTGTCTTTGGAATCACTAATTCTGTATTCAAGCAATTCAGATCTGTTCTTAATTGCCTCTAATGCATTTTTAATCTCATCCATTGTATCTTTCATTCCTATAAGGTCTGTTACTTTTTTTTTTTTTTTGCAGGCTTTGAATTTGTTCTTTATGCTCACCCAGTGTCATCTTAATATCCTTTTTCTCTTTAGTCATATTTTCTTTCAAGTCCTTAAATTGATTTAGTAGAATTGTGTGATTATCATTGATTAATTTCTTAAATCATATATCTCTTCAGGGTATTTGTTTTCTTCCTTTGGCTGGGCCATATATTCCTATTTCCTAGTAATGTTTGTAAGTTTTTGCTGATGTCAAGGCATCTGAAAATGTTGGTGAATTTACTCTGATGGCCAATTTCTCTCTTCCCTTTTATTTTTAATGGTATTTTTTGGTATATGGCTCAAGTTATTCTTTGTCTTCAGAATTACCCAGCTTAAGTTACCAAAATCATTCCAGGTACTATCTAATCGTGTATAGATTTTCTCCCAGGAGTTAGGGTACAGAGAAACCCAAAAGTAGTTTTTCCCCATGCAATTTTCATACCTTCCAACAGGTGGCGCTTGTAGACACACATTTCCATAGAGTTGTTTCACTTTCTACTTTCCTTTACTTTGATCTAGCCAGGGATGAAATTCAAAGTGGGCTATGTTGGCCAAGTTCACTGAAGAGAGGTCCCATGATTCCCTTTCTCTTTTCCCTTGTAACAGATTATGGGAACAAAGATGTTTGTTTCCTTCTCATTTGACTTCAGTGAGCTTGGGGTTTTACCCCAGCTTAATATACTTGGGGTGTGTAAGGGGACTCCTTCCCAGCCACTGTGTGGGTTTAGTGACTCATATTGGTGGTTTAGGTTGTTTAACACTGTCCCTCAACCTCCTGGGAGTTGTGTAGCACCTTCTATTCTGCTGACACCCAAAGCAGGTCCCTTAGACAGATTTGGCTTTTTCTCCATTGTTTTTGTTAGAGAACTGTGTCATGCCTGCTTACTGAGAAACCATCTTCCCAGTACTCTTCACTTTATTTTATTTTTTTTAAAGATTTATTTACTTATTTATTTCTCTCCCCTTCCCCCCACCCCAGTTTTCTGTTCTTCTGTGTCTATTTGCTGCATCTTCTTTGTCCACTTCTGTTGTCATCAGTGGCATGGGAATCTGTGTTTCTTTTTCATTGTGTCATCTTGCGTCAGCTCTCCGTGTGGGCGGTGCCATTTTTAGGCAGGCTGCAGTTTCTTTTTATGCTGGGTAGCTCTCCTTATGGGGCACACTCCTTGCGCGTGGGGCTCCCCTACATGGGGGACACCCCTGCGTAGCACAGCACTCCTTGCGCGCATCAGCACTGTACATGGGCCAGCTCCACACTGTTCAAGGAGGCCTGGGATTTGAACCGCAGACTTCCCATGTGGTAGACGGATGCCCTAACCCCTGGGCCAAGTCCGCCGCCATCTTCACTTTATTTTTAATCCAGCCTTCCTCCAGAGAATTCAAGTGCTTTGTTCATATAGAACCAGTATATCTGGTTCCCTGTTGTATCTCAAGGGTGTCAAATATTTCTGTTACAAAGAATGAATTGTAAAGCTTTGTATTTATTTAATTAATTAATTAAGTAGCTTTAAAACCATCCTTTTCAATGGCCTGATGTTTTCATTTTCCAACATCATAAGAGGATTTTAACTTTGTAATTTTCTTTTTAATTTAATCAAGGTGATTAGAATGCACCTCATTGAATGAAACCCTGATTAAGTTCAGCATCTGCAGTCTGTGCAATCAAGGTTTGCTCCCTGGAATGGATCATTCATTAGATTTATTGATTGCTTTCCCTATACAAACGGAATACAAATAGAGGTTGCATTTTGCCATAAGGAAGCCAAACAGTGCAGAACTTTGGGAAAAGAGCAATGTGCGGTTTTCTGTGAAACTTGCCTCAGAATTGAGTACAGGTCAATGTCCTCTCTTATTTTGGGGGTTCTTGGGAGTTCTCCAAACTATCACATGCTACCCAGACATCCTCCATTGCCATTTATAAATACTATCAATTTTCATACATTGACTCTATCAAAGTGCTATCTTAAGGTATTAAAATTTTATTGGTATGTGATTTTTACTTCCACAGTTATTCAGTTCTCTTGCCAATTGAGGACAAACTTTTTCAATGAGCTGCAATTAGTGGGTTTATCCTCACCTCCAGCTTACTCCTCAATGCACTTTGATATGGCTTACACCTTCTGTACTTACATGCACTGCCCTTTCAGAAGCTCCTTACCTCCATCTCACTGAAACCTCTGGAAGCCTCTTCATCTTACAAGATTGCTCAACAAATTACCTGGTTTCCTCCTTCTATCATCCATTTCTGTCATGGTCTCCTAGGCTACAACACTTTCTTGGATTTTTTCTGGTCCCACTTTACATATTTTCAAGGTATTTCTGAAACATTACATATTAAAACACTTTAGAGCATAGTCCCAGTCCTTCCTTTACATCTATCTTTCTACCTAGGCAGTACTTTCTCTTCCTTTGACTTATTTATCATCTATGGTTATAGAACTTACACTTTATAGTCAAAATATCACATCTGAGTTCCAGACCTGAAAATATATTCTGCACTGATTCTCATTGTTTTATCACCAGTAAACAATGATGGGCTCACAAACTGTTGAAAATCTTGCTCTTCTTTAGTAATCCAAACCAGGTTGAATGAAATTTCCTGTCACATGGTGTCTCAGTAAGGAAATTCAGTGCTCTTCTTCATTCAAAATATTGGTATTTGAGAGGTTTTCTACCTTAGAGAAAGAAAGAAATCTAGATCATGTAACAAGTAACTTAACATTATTTCCTTTAAATTGTCTCTTCAAAAGTGGCTCTTACAGGGGAGCTCTGTCACATTCCCCAATGGAACATCAACAATCCCATAAGTGCAAGGAAAAAGACGAGTGAAGAAGGATGGTTCAGTGATGAGCCCTTGATACTGATGACTATCCTTATGAGCCTGTGTTGGAAACTGAGGCACAGTGGTCTCACAAGTAGAGATGTGCTGTTTCCATGGTTATGCTTGCAACCCAAAGAATGTGGCAATTTAGAGTTTTGAGCAAACAGGATAAAGCTGTTAAAGGCTGAAAGAAAAGATGAGCACATACACTTTGTAGTTAGATAGAACACTTAGACTTTGTACCTTGAGATAAGATTTTTTTAGTTCCTTAGATCATGAATAATGCTAATAGTTAACTGCATGTTGCTGCTTGTTCTCACGTAGACTGGGGTATATCGAGAGCCCCTTATAAACAATAAAGTAGTCTGAGGAGTATCTACTCACAGACCCCCTGATCTCAGCTCTCTCTCTTTCTTTCTCTCTCTTTGTTGCATTCTCCCTTTCCTCTGTCTTTCATTCCCAATACCCTTCGGGCCCAAATCTCCAACAAGCCTATGTGGTAGAAATTTCATGTAGGCCTAGAGCTTCAGGGTACCTAAGACTTACCTCCTGAGAGCCTCCATGTCACTCAAATGTGGCCACACTCTAAGCCAAACCCAGCATGGGACATGACTCGCAGGGATGAGCCTCCCTGGCACTGAAGGATTACTATCAGTCACCAACTGGTGATTCAACTAGAAAAAGATCTTGAATAAAAGGGGGAAATGGTAGAGACAAATGAGTTTATATGGCTAAGAGACTTCAAGAAGAGTTGGGAAATCATCATAGGGGTTGCACTTATGCATGTCCCAGAGACAACCCCAGGTACTGGTACTGCTAAAGGCTATAGAGATCCAACCCCAGGTACTGGTGCTGCTGAAGGCTATGGAGATACACAGGTTCTGTGGTCATGGCAGATGGCTCTGGAGTTCAATGCCTTGCTATTTGTGTTGCCTTGGAATTTGTGTTCCTGAGTGTGATGGAATTGGACTCAGATATGACCTGTCTACACATGCCTCTTCTGTCACTTTTACTGAACCTGTGGTTGGTACTGGAATTGGTGTATAATCAGGAGACTTGAATCTCTTGACTGGCCATGTGCCAGCTGGGCCCTGAGCCTCAGTGGAGTTGGAATTCCTACTCTCTGGTTCTTTGAACTTACCCAGGTCAGCTAGCAGAGAGGTGAAGATGGTCAACCACCACACCAGGAAACTGAGAGTGCCTACAACTGCAAGCAGGAGAATCACATCCATCTACCCTGTGGGATCTAAGCCCCCTCTTGATATAGAGGTGGAGTGGACATCACCATCCCTGGGTCCACATGATGGAGGAATAAAATATGGATTGGAATGAACTTACTGGTATTCTACTATAGGACTATTGTTATTCTAGCAATGGAAGAAATTGTATCATTGATGTGGAGACATGGCCACAGTAATTGCTGAGGGCAGGGAGAGGGAAGAAGAGATGTGATGTGGGGGCATTTTCAGGACTTGAAGTTGTCCTAAATGATATAGCAGGACAGATGCTGGACATTATTTATCCTGCCATAACCCACTGAATGTACTGACGAAGAGTGTAAACTACCATGTAAACTTTAATCCATGCAGTGCAGCAGTGCTCCAAAATGTATTCACCAAATACAGTGACTGCAACAATGATGAAAGAGGTTGTTGATGTGGAAGGAGTGGGTGTGTTGGGGTGTGGGGTATATGGGAACCTCTTATAATTTTTAATGTAACATTTTTTTTGTGATCTATGTATCTTTAAAAGGCAATGAAAAATTACTTCTAGAACAAATATAAAGTGGCTCTTAAATGCCATAGTGCCAGACTGTATGTTTTATTTGGACAAGCCTAATTGTGAGTTGTCTCCTAACTTATACACATATGTGAAAAAAAGAGAATCAATTTCTTGAAAAATGTTGTCTGGAAATGACAGTGATTAGAAGGATCTCTGGGTTTGGTGCTATAGACACACTGAACTATGCTAGGGAGAAAAAATATCCTTATTGGCCAGTGGAGAACAGGAGAGCTAATCAATCTTAAGTGGTCCTCCCTGTTGAGAGGTTTTCTTACAACTTTTATACTGATTTGAAACAAAAAAATATTATTCATTGAGTTGAGATCTCTGGGAATTCTTCTCTTAATATCAAGATACATAATATTACTGGTGTCCCTAATTCTCATGCTGATAAAGATATTAAATCAAGGGAATCATTACATATTTGCATCATACATTTTTCTTTACAAAAAGGAAGTAAAAGGTCTTGTTAATATCAATTTATACAGGTCTATGTGCTTTCCTACAGAAACTTTTTGTCTACCCCATAGTGCTTGGTGAGTTACACATACATTACATTTTAATCATGCTACAGAAACTAGGTTGAAAATATATAGGGCTATAAAAGAAAACCATGAAAAAGGAATAATTGATTACCTAAAATGCATGATATAAACATAATAAAATGCAATTATTTTCATTTCACAAGATTGAATTTTAAAATGCTAAAATATGTATTGGAATATAACTACCTGCACCTAAAATTAAAATGTATTGCTTGATTTTTCTACAGAAATAATTTGTCCTTTTATTTTTCAAGACATATCTGAATAATTTTGCAATCTACTCATATGATTACTGTCAACTGGAGATATAATTAGTACTAGGTTAAGTGAGATCATAGTCAGGAGATGACTTCTATCTGTAACAACTTTTCAAATACGTTTGAGTCAAGTCTGCATTTAGGGAGACTGAAATGAAAAATAAAACAGAGTGAGTGAGAAGCAGAAGGTTACTACCTCAATTTCTTTCATTAATAGGCTTATCTTTAAATTTAATAAGTGAAAATGACTGACAAATGTTATTTTTAGTGTATTTGCTCCATTATGTCATAGTTTTTGGGAACTGCTTGTAGTTTTTAACTTCTGCCCTGAAATCTGTGGTCCAAGGAGTATTGATTAAGAATACTAGGTTGTTACCATGGCTTGCTCTTTTATGTGTCTTGAGGATAAAAAAAGCAAAAGAAAATAAGTATATTGGTCTGCTAATATCTGCAAGTAGTTACAATATTTTTTAAATATTTATTTTTATTTACTTATCCCCCCTCCTTGTTCACCCTCACTTTCTTCTCTCTGTTCCCATTCACTATGTGCTTTCTGTGTTTGCTCATCTTCTCTTTAGAAGGCACCAGAAACTGAACCTGAGACCTCTGATGTGGGAGAGAGGTGCTGAACTGCTTGAGCCACCCACTTTGCTGTGCCCCCATTATGTTTCCTCTTTGTGTCTCCTCATTGCACCATCATGTCACATCAGCCTGTCATGCCAGTTTGCTGTCCTGTTCATCTTCTGGAGGCACCAGGAACTTTACCTGGGACCTCCCTTGTGGTAGGTGGATACTCAACTGCTTGAGCCATATCCACATCCCTGCAATATAGTTTTTTTATGGTTTATTTGAGGGATGTGACATTGCTTTTCTTTCATAAAGATCCATACTTATAGGAACCACTCATCTTGGTGATAGATTGTAGAAACATATGCTACAAACTGGATATCCTGATAGAAATCAATGCACAGTGCTTCAATATATTCCACAGGCCTAGTGCAATAAAATATAGAATGTAGCTCTGTTTACAGTAATGTAGCTAAATGGGCACAAAGGAAAAATATTTTCTGGTAGCAACCAGCAATTACTTATCACTACTAAAATAATAATTTGTTAAAATGCAAAATAAGCCAAATACACTGTTAAAGCATATACAAACATACAATGATAATTTTAGTTCAAAAAATTATTTAAAACCAATTTATTCATAGGAAAACCAACAATGAAATTTAATCATTTATTTTGGGAATCCCTAATACTTTGAAGTTTGGAGGTAGATATAAAGAGACCTATATGAGGTGGTCTTTCCCTTGCTTGATAATATACACACTCTAGAACAATTTAAAATTTCCTTGTGTATTTTTTCAGCCCAAATATTTCTGATTATGTAGAGTCACATGGATAACTCAGAAATTATTGTTAGATTTCTATTCCTCTTAGATATAGAGATTAGTAAGAATGTTCTTGCTATAGATGCTTTAGAGTACTTACCAAGCACAGCCAAAATCCATAAAAGTGAAAGATCTTTGAAAAAGCAGGAAGGTTGATTTTGAGAGTTTTAGAAGGAAGTAAATGACACAAGGTGTTCCTTAAGTAGATTTACCTTCACTAACATCTGAATTAATTAACATGTGTCTTTTGAATTATAGAACTGATGTGATCAACTACATAGAAAGAGAACTTGTCATCAAAATAGTGCTTTTTCTGGAGAGAAAGAAGCTCTGAACTACACATGTGGTAAAAGCAGCCTCATTAAGATTTGGATTCCTTGCATTCTCAGTCCATTTGGGTTCTCTTGATTTAGGGAGAGAATTTTAGCCAGGTGGGAGAGTTCTAATTTATTTTTTAAATGATTTTCTTTTTAATCAGAAGGTGTTATTTAATTTGACTGCAGGCAGTTGGGCCCAGGACATCTGAGGTCAGGTTAACTTATTGTGAATATACGGTATTTCTGAATTTTAATTACTTGTTCATTTTCAAAGGGATACTCATTTTATTTTCATGCAGAGTAGGGTTTTATGCAGTTATACTTGGGGGGGGGGGGACCAAAACTGAACAAATAAATAAATGTACAATTAAAAATTATATGGTTGACCTGAAGGAATAGTAGAATAGTAATATAGGTTATAGGAAGGGCAAAGGATACCATAGCTTGGGACTCAGTGAAGAAATCTCTGAGAAAATGACAAAACAGAGAATGAAGAATATAAATATTATATGGGAAAGTGTTTGAGGGGATTTCTGTGGAAATGTAGAATGATCATACTGTTCAGTACTGAAATCTCTTTGCATGAATGTGTTTTTATGTTTCTGGGTGATGATTTCTTATTCAATCCTTGGATGCCTGTAGTAGTCCAAACATAAAAAGTACTGAATTTGAAGATAAATATTTGGTTAAAGGGGTACACCTTGATTATATTATTCTTGATTGGCATCTAGGTTAATTAGAGAGTAAATTCTAGAAGATACTTTATTTTAGATTTCTGGGATTATGGTGGTGGCAATGTCTTGAGTTATATTTGATTTTTTTTTGCCTTTATCTATGAAAATGGTGATGTAAACTGTCATTTTAGAGCCAACAGTGGAATAAATTGAAGCAATTGAATAAATGTGTGAGACTGTCATGACAGTGTACAGAAACAGGAGAGAAGGGATCAAAATTCAGCCTTGAGATATTCTATAATATTGTTTGAGGAGTGTCATGCAGAACACAAGAGAAAGTTGTGACTAGAATAGTATGAATACACTCAGGGGACTGAGATGTCAGAGAAGTCTAGGTAAAATAGAGTTCCTGAAAGGTACAATTCATTATTTCTAAGTTATAGCCTGAGGGACACACACTGGATTTATTAATGGGGAGCTTATTGGAGATGGTAGCATGATTTATTTAAGAGGAAGTCTCTGATGTTATTAACTCATCATTGAAGACTATGTGAGAAGATAGTAAAAGTGCTCATGTAGATTGATTGTAAAAGAAGGAAAAGGAGATCCAGCACAGGACAGGAAAGAATCACTGCAGGTATTTGAGTATTTGGGTTCTTAATAGAAGAGAAACAAGAAGGTTAAATAATGAGGTGATTGATTCTGATAAGAGAGAGAGGTTGCTTGTAAGGATTTAAAAAGAAACAGAAAAGAAAGGAATTCAGCTGAAGACAGTTAAATTAATGAGGTGACAAGACCCTTCAATGAGAGAGAAGGAGTAACTAATGGGTATGAGTGCAGGAATAATTGTAGACCTAACAGGTGATTTTTAAAAATTACATAATGCACCTGTTTAATGTGAAGGTAATCTCATCTGGTAAAATAATGTGAAATGTGAGAATATGTGGTATTCAAAGCTATGGGACTTGAAGTGATTATGGAACATGAAAGAATGACTCAACTATCAAGATGTAGGCTGTTGCCCAGATATATTTGAAAGGACTAGAATTTGTGATTCTGTGCTTAGACATAAAGCAAGAGCATAATAATATGCTGTGTCACATGCAGTAATAAACATGGCAGGAAATAAGAATCACCTCCTATGTGGGCAGATTTGGTAAATAGTAAGAAATTTACAGATGGGGTAAATACAGTGACATCAATGTTATTCTCAGGAAGCATAAACTGAAATATGTATGCTTGGGATACATCTGACAGCAAATATTACATGAGTTGGAAGCTAATGTTTGGGAAGTGGGTTCAATGTAATGGAGGTTTACTTGTGAGAGGAGAAACTATGAGATATAATTGTAACAAGTTTTATGAAGAGGAATTTTGACAAGGTGAGGAACTGATTATTAAAATGAGAGGTGACTTTCCAGGTAATACTTAGTATGACATGTAATTCTTAAGATATTTGAAATTGGGATACATGAAAAGTCAAATTCTGTCTTTTTCTGGCCACATAAGTTTGTCATATTACTTCATATCTCTAAACCTCTATTTAGGACATTTTTTAAATGGGTAAATTAACCCTTATCAGCTGGGTTACTGAAAAGGTTAATTTTAAAAAATACATAATTCTTCAAATATATCAAAAACAATCATTTTCTTCCTGGACTTGAGGTACAAATGGCTGTTAATCCTAGCTCTGTTCAACCCCATAGTAAAATATATTATTAAGTCTCTTAGTTGATTTCCAAATACATTGAGGTGAGATAGAACTCAGTTTTGAGGGAGTTGCATTGTTAGAGATCACATATGAAAGAACCAACATGATTTCAGACAAATGTATCCAGATTCATGGTAGTGCAGGGAGTAAGAGTTCAAAAGACAGAAATGCATGTGAGAGAACCAATACTAATACAAGAAACAAGAATAATTATAACTGAGAAATTCCAGTCTGCTTCATTTTGTGAGGCTCTAATTCCAGATGTGATTTTGATCGGGATTCCTATGCTTTGGAATGAGGAATGAATTAATAGAATCCAAACATAATGGGCTAGTTAATAAATACAATTCATAGATATCCATCTTATTATCTATGCAATGAAGACAATCACATCATTTTTAGTAATCAGAGAAGACAAGACCTCTAGCTTCTTGGCCTTGACAAAGGAGAGTCCTCCCTTATTAGCACACTTCATGTTCCTGTTGTTGATTGGGTTGGGGATACTCCAGTTGAATAGTTTGACATTTATGACAAGTGAACCTGAAAATTGTGGTCATGACTTGAATCTTAAGTTTTTTTTCTCCACTCTCAGTTTTGCTTACGTGCTTGTGAGTGAAAATCCAAAGGAATATAGATGCCAGCTAAGATATTGACAATGTATTCACAGGTGAGTAGGGAATTCTTCAGCTGAAATTGTACCTCTTTTGCCAGCAGATGTGAAGATTTCTCCTATTGATGTGGATATTCCAAGTGTATTCAGGAGCCATTCAAGGATCTGAGCTTAAATTAAGTTTATACAAGACACAATAAATATGGTAAGTTAGGAACTGATCAATGAATAATCTTCCAGCCATTACCAGAGTTGGTTCCAGCTTCCATATAGGTTATGTTTTCTCTGAAAAGATGAGAGATGCTTTCTTTTTTTCACCCAACCCATGACCTCATTGGATAAATAATTCATGAGTCATGTTAGTACCTCAGTTTGGCCTAGGCATGTGCTAAGTAGAGGTGATAGAAGTAAGAACAGAAGTTTTGCATGCAGAAGGAAGGCTGAGTTTTCAGGTGTTGCATTCAGTCAATCCAACATTACAAGTACTGGAATGTAGGAGTAGGCATATTTGCCAGAAACATATGAAAAGGTTAGTAAATTAAAGGAAATAAGGAATCATTTATTTTCCCCAATTTTAATTTTCTTAAAGTTTTGATTGAACATATTTACATATTTTGAAATATTTTTTAAAAAGAAAACTAAAATTCCCTTACCACTGTATTTCAAATTTCCCAACTTTAATTTTCTCAATCAAAATTATTCAAATTTTATAAATGGGTACAATGTACAGGAATTATTTTTCCCTTCATTGTGGCTTTGGATTCAGGAACTGTATAATAGAATAAAATTTAAATCTCTGAAAATTTTGGAAAGTTTAGAGAGACAAGAAGCAATGAAAAGGATTCTTTTAATCTTTTCACAGACAGATGACATGAAGATAAAAACAAGACAGTGACTGGTATTTGTGGACTCCAGGAAAAGTTTAGATTGGGAAGTCTCCTACCACAGGAATGGTCAGTCTAAGGACATGTATCAGTACAAATGTCTGAGGAGTCCCTGACTTGTGTACCTGAACCATCTGTATTTATACATTAAAATGAATACCTGAGATATATAGCACTAATGAAAGCAGGCCCTACTTATCCTGAGTTCTGTATATGAAACCTATTCAGTTTTACAGAATTCTGGATATTTCTTAAAGTTTCCCTGCCATTTTAATGAGTCATAGACTTGTTAATTGAATTTAGATGGAAAAAAATTAACACATTAAATTATCATATTTGTCAAAATGTATAACATATTCTTAAATGCTGTTTGAATGAGGAAAGTGAGTTCATCTATATAGGGGAATAATCTAACCATACTTGTGTTTAAAAATGATATATCATGGGTAATGCTTGCCTTATAATAAGTGCAAATTTATTTCAAACTGTTGGGAAATATTGATTTAGGTATCAATGCTTGAATGAAAATATTATAATCAGCAGCAAGAAGGCAGAATTACAAGTTTATTGGGAAATTTCCAGGTATATATCACATCCCATATCGTGATTTTCTTTTATAATGGAGTATGTATTTAGAGTGAATATGTGTGAGTGCATCTGAAAGGCAGATGGCAGTTCAGCATTGATAGTGGTTTCTGGAACCCATATAAATTTTGAATTTTTCTACAGTTTCACCTTTAGTGGTATTATTTAGCACATCACACTAAGGACATTTGTAAGGAAAGCTCTCTGAACACAAATTTCTGTGATGTTTTAGGAGTTAGTGACCTTCAGAGACGTGACTGTAGACTTCACCCAGGAAGAGTGGGACCTGTTAGACACGTCTCAGAGAAATCTGTTCAGAGAAGTGATGCTGGAGAATATCAATAACCTGGTCTCAGTAGGTGAGACCCTCAACATTTATCTACCATCTATATCTATCACTTGTCTATTTACTACCTATCTAACCTATTAATCTACTTATATAGTTATCATAAATTGCCTTCCATTTATTTATTTGAATATCTAAATTCTCCATATTGTATAGTCTTTATTTTGTATTCTATAATTTTAATAGATTTATATTGTATTATAAAAAATAAAACTGGCCTAAAGGATTTTGTTTTCTTATTGTTTATTTCATCTAGTTCATCCCAACAGAATGTAATATTCTTAACCACAACTTAATGTATTTCTTGAATCTCAATTTCCAACTCTCAAGGCTGTATTAAGAACTCAGTGAATACTTCTTGAATGGATAAATAATTGACTGTGGTGAAATAGATATCCTGTTCCAAAGGATATGCTGAGATTTCAGAATGCAGTAGTAAAAACATTACATATATCCTTTTCCACATACAGTATAGATTGTTCTGGTGAACTTTATGTTTATTGGGTTATTTTTTAACATGATATTCAATCATTGTGGAAACAGAATTTTTTGCCATTTAGAATATATGATTCTGCAGTCTCTCTTTGTCCTAGTGCCTGGGTAGCACAAATTAGTGGTCCTCATTGAAATGGGTAAAAGGTCAAGTGTTACAATTTCTGTTGAAATATTGATCTGAGTTGAAGATATTGTTGCTTTGCTGGCCTTCACACTCTGTTACTATCACAACTCAAAATCCAGGTAACTCTTTTTCATACAAACAGGATATCAAGTCTTCAAGTCAGATGTGTTTTCCCAGTTGAAACAAGGAGAAGTGTGCAGAGAAGGAATAGGATTTCCTCAGTACCAGAGTGCAGGTGAGCTCTAAGGACCTGTGTATCAGAAGAGGTATCTCATGATGTACTATGTGCTTGAATACATTAACTTAAGAATTCCTTAAGTGAGTTAATATTTCTTCAGGTTTCCTTACGTGAATTATGATTTCTAAAATGTAGCTGAGGATACTGGGGAAATTTTAGTCACATGTGTTCATTCCATACACATCTCAAGCTAATTCAAATGTCATTGACTTTGGCAAAGGGATATTCATTTTTTATTGCAGTTAAACTTCACATAATGACCTTGTCCTGGTCCTATTCTTGGAAGACTCTTTTTTTTTTGCCTCTCTGACATCACAACTCCCTTTTTATCCTCATATCCAATGCCTGAAAATCTTTTCTGATTATAATGTTCTGTAATATTTTCTTATCCCTAAAGTATTCTTTAATTTGATATTCTTTTCCAGTTAATTGCTGGAAACAAACTGAAAGAGGGATATTTGGAACTGTCCAAAATTTTCACCCCTCTAATGCTACTCTAACAATTTATTCTGTTTTTTTTTTTTTTTCAATTATTACAGGGAGGAAAAATGCATTTAAAATGTGGGAAATGATAGAAATGATATTCAACCAACCTATCTGTAGGAAAGACACTTCTAAAATCATTTCATTGGTAAGCTTAATTTTGTGACCCTAATTTTCAAATAGATACCCAGGGATGGAATGAATAAGGAATTCAGTAAAGTCATGAAATTGTAATTAATGTTGGGATTAAGTGGTAATCCAGCAAAAATCTATTATAGTTTAATTTAGGTAAAAATTAACCTGAACACAAATCCTAACATAGTGCATGTAAAAAATGAATTGCATAAACAGATTTCACATGTATAATCTTTGAAGCATCATGAAGCTCAAAACTGATTAAGTACCTCTGCAATTAGATTGTTATAATAGAGAAAATCTGTGTATATTGAGTAGAATAATATGTATATGAAATGAACATTGCAAATATTTTAATTGGAGACTCACTAGTGGATTAGCCTAGATTTCTCATGTAAGGAAATGAAGAAATTCATTATATGGGCAAATGTTTTACAGTTTCTCATCTAATTCCCCACAGCAGAGCTCTCACACCCAAAAGAATTCCTTTAAATATAATTATTTGCAAGAAGATTACTCTCACACATCCACAGTGAACCAATATGCATTACTTGACATGACGAAGAAATCCTATTTCAGGAAACAACTTGCAACAGTCCTCAATGACCATTCATATTTTAATCAACATAAGCATATTCACCCTAGAAGTAAATCATGTGAATATTACCAAATTGGTAAAAACTGTATGGAATGCTCTGATCTCAGACAATACAATAGAACTTCCTTTGGAAAGAAAACCCGTGAATGTCACCTATGTGGGAAAGCATTTAGTCCATATTATCTGAAAGAACATGAAAGAACTCACACTGGAGAAAAACCCCATGAATGTCATCTATGTGGAAAAGCCTTCAGTCATTATTCTTCCTTTAAATGTCATGAGAAAACTCACACTGGAGAGAAACCCTATGAATGTCATCTCTGTGGGAAAGCCTTCATTCTACTGTCTTCCCTAAAACAACATGAGAGAATTCACACTAGAGAGAAACCCCATGAATGTCCTCTATGTGGGAAAGCTGTCAGTCGATATTCTTATCTTAAACAGCATATGAGAACTCACACTGGAGATAAACCATATGAATGCCATATCTGTGGGAAAGGCTTCATTTATCGCTCTTCTCTTAAAATACATGAGAAAACTCACACTGGAGAGAAACCCCATGAATGTCACCTATGTGGGAAAGCATTTAGTCTCTATTCCTACCTTAAAGAACATGAGAGAACTCACACTGGAGAGAAATCCCATGAATGTCATTTATGTGGGAAAGCTTTTAGTCGACATTTCCATCTTCAAAGACATGAGAGAATTCACACTGGAGAGAAACCCCATGAATGTCATCTTTGTGGAAAAACCTTCACTACATCCTCTTCCCTTAAATATCATGAGAGATGTCACACTGGAGAAAAACCCCATGAATGTCATCTGTGTGGGAAAGCCTTTGTTCAGTCCTCTTCCCTAAAACAACATGAGAGAACTCATGCTGAAGAGAAACCCTATGAGTGCCATGTTTGTGGGAAAGGCTTCTTTCATTGCTCTTCTTTTAAGAGACATAAAAGAACTCACACTGGAGAGAAACCAGAATGAATGTCTTCAGTGTGGGAAAGCATTCAGTAATTATTTTAATATTATGTGGCATGAGAGAAATCACACTGGAATGAAACCCCATGAATGTCATCAATGTGGAAAAACTTCAGTGGACATTTCCATCTTCAACAACATGGAAGAACTCACACTGGAGAGAAACCTTATGAAGGTCATTTATGTGAAAAAACCTTCAGTCAATATTCTAATCTTCAACAACATGAGAAAGCTCACACTGTAGAGAACCCCCATGAATGTTATCTATGTGGGAAAACTTTCACTTGTAGTTCTGACCTCCAGCAACATGAGAAAATTAATGCTGGGGAGAAACCATAATATAATAATCACATGATATTATATATATATCATAATATATAGGAAAACTGATTACTCAAACTGGAGAGAATCCCTATGAATGTCAGCCATTTGAGAAAGCCATCAATCATTAATCTTAATTTAAATGTAACAACACTATAAAGGTTTTGGATATGAAAGAGAGTTTAGCCATATATTTAACCTTTAAACATACCAGGGAAATCACATAGTGAGGAAAGACTGTTTTTATTCTGTTCAGAAGTTCCTGTAGTCACCTGTACTACTGCACATAATCTAAGGACATTCATACAGTGAGAATCCATATGCACATCATCTATGTAGCAAAGCCCTTAGTATATGGTTAGATGATATACTATGAGAGAACTCATAATGAAAATATAATGGAATTGGAGAGGCATCATCTACCACTCTAAGTGATAAATAATCAGAAAATCATATGAGGAGTTCTATATATGTACTCAATGTGAGGTTGCCTTAATTCCCAATTTACCCTTTAAATTAAATAAATGAACTCCACAAGAGTGAAACACTAGACCTGTAATTACTGTGCACTATCATACATAACTAAGAGGGAGACATCTTTACTAGCAGAATGAAACCCCTTGAGATATTTCCAGAAAATTCATGGTGGAGAATATATTCAATTAAAAAATCATGGGAAATCATTTATTGTGATTGGAAGGTTGTGTGCATCAGTAATTGTGTTTCTGCAAGGGACATTTTTGAGGGCTTTGGGCAAATGATTGGGTATCTGACAGCTGATTTATGGATATCAACAGTGGAAATGTTATAACTTTGGGGATAAAAGAATGTATGAAATATGTGATTTGGGAGTCTTTCCCACATAAATGAATAAAATTTTCTAGTTCATTTTACTGGATCAGTGATTAAATAGCTGAAGGGAAGGAATATATATGGTTACTTTGTTCATAATCTTAGAGGAAACAATAGTTCATCTTAGTGATTAGAATCTTTATCAGTGGGTGTGAGAATCATGCACACAGTAATTCACTGTGTCAGGCAGAGGTCTTGATCATTCCCTTGCTAATGTCCCAGTAGTAAGTATCCAGGCAAAATCCACAGTAAAAATGGTCTTGTTAATAATCAAATATCTAATAGACTCCAAAACCTTCATTGCCCAAAGGCAATGCCATATGATGGTCGAAATTTGGAAATCCTGTCTTGACATTAATTATTAAAAAATTAAGATCCAGTGCATGCAAAAATGGAAAACTTAGAGCTAATTTTTAAAAAAACAAATCAATTTTACTGATACATTTTATTAAGGCATATAATCTATGCAAAGTGTACAGTCAGTGGTATTTAGCATAATCACATAGTAGTGTATTCATCACTTCAACCATTACTAGAGTATTTTCATTATTTCAATAATAGTAATAAAAAACAGACAAGACTCATCACCTGTCAATCTTCCTATGCTCCTCCTGCTGTACATAGCTGATATTTCTGGATATTCTTGCATATTTATTTACTTTAAAGCAGTTTTATGAGGTCTATTCACATACCATACAATCTATCCTAAGTGTATAATCAATAGGTCTTAGTATAATCACAATGTTGTGCCTTCATTCCCAAAAGAGCTTTAGAACAATTTCATTAGTCCAAAAGGAAAACCTCCACATCCCTTACCAGTCACCTTGCAATCCCTCTATCCTTCCAGCCCTACATAACTAATCTAATTTCATCTTTATATAAACTGGTTTATATTTACATATTAAATAAATCAAATCATACAAATTTGAGTTTATTTTTTATATCTCATGAGATGAATGTCTACCTCTTTTTAAATCATGGTGGCCCTGTTTTTCTAACACCATTTGTTAAAGAAACATGTATTTCCAGATTGAGAGGTCTTTTCCACCTTGATGGTAATTGGTTGGCCAGAAATGTGAGGGTTGAATTTTGAGTTCTCAGTTCTATGCCATTGTTCTATATGTCTGTCTTTATTAGTCAGCCAAAGGGGAGCTGATGCAAAATACTGAAATTGGTTGGCTTTCATAAAGGGTATTTATTTGGAATAGGAGCTTACAGATACCAGGCCATAAAGCATAAGTTACTTTTCTCACCAAAGTCTATTTTCACATGTTGGAGCAAGATGAATGCCAACATCTGTAAGGGTTCAGGCTTCCTGGGCTCCTCTCTTCCAAGGTCTTTCTTCTCTCTGGGTACAGGGTTCCTCTCTTTCCAGGGCTTGCTTTTTCCTGGACTCAGCATTTCTCTCTTCCTGGGGCTTGCTTCTGTTTCATCTGTGAGTTACTCCTAGGGCTCCAGCTTTAGGCTTCAGCATCAAACTCCATCAAAACTCCAACATCAATAACCTTCAACTCCTTTGCCCACCAAGGGGTGGGAACTCTGCCCTAATGACATGACCCAATTAAAGCCCTAATCATAACTTAATCATGCCCAGGTACAGACCAGATTACAAACATAATCCACTATCTATTTTTGGAATTCATATCCATATCAAACTGCTACACTATCATTGTGACTTTACCATACTCTTTTGATTACTGTGGCTTTGTTATAACTTTTTTTTAAGATTGTATAGTGTGATTCCTCCAACTTTAGTCTTTTTTCCTGATGGCTTAGCTACTTAGAGCCCATTATCCATCCTTATCCTTATCAATTTTGTGATTTGCTTTTCCATTTCTGCAAAGAACTTTTTGAATTTGAATTAGGAATGCATTGAATCTATAAATTGCTTTTGGTAGTATTGACATCAGGATATCTAACCCATGACTATGGGATAGACTTCCATTTATTTAGATCTTTTAAAATTTCCTTTGGCAATGTTTTGTATTCTGTTTAGAAATCTTTTATATACTTAGATACATTTATTCTTTTACATTTGATTTTTTAACTTGTAACTGTGAATGGATTTTTTTCTTCACTTTTTCCATTTGTTCATTATTTTGTGTATATAGAAGCTCTACTGGTTTTTAGGTGCTGAACCCATTTATTGATTCTAGGAAATTTGTTGTATATTTTTCATGATTTTCTGATTATAGTATATTGTGCAAATAAGGAATTTTTACATTTTCCTTTCCAATTTAGATGCCTTTATTTCTTTTTCATGCCTAACTGCTCTGGCAAGAACTTTGAGTACAATGTTGAGTAACAGTGGATACAATGTTCATCTTTACCTTGCTCATGATCTTAGGTGGAAGGCTTTCATTCTTTCACCATTAAGTAGGATCTTAGCTGTGTGATTTTCATACATCCCCTTTCTCATGCAGAGGAAGTTTCCTTCTATTCCCAGTGTTCTTAGTGTTTTTTATCTGCAAAGGATGCTGTATTTTGTCAAATGCCTTTCTGCCTTGTTTGAGATGATCTTGTGGGTATTTTCTTTTATTCTATTAGTGTGGTGGATTGCATTATTTTTCTCATGTTGAACCAGTCTTGCATATCAGGGATGATAACCACTTCATCATTGTGTATAGTTCTTTTAATATGTTGCTTGATTCAGTTTACTAGTATTTTCATGAGAACTTTTACTTCTAAATTAATGAGATTTGGGTTTGTAATTTTTCTTGTATCTTTATCTGGCTTTACAATAAATGTGATGCTGGCCTCATAGATTTGTAGTTCTTATTGCTGCATAATATTCCATCATGCGTATATGCAACAATTTGTTTATCCCTTCTTCAGTTGATGGACACCTGGGTTGTTTCCAACTTTTGGCTATAGTGAATAATACTGCTATGAACATTGGTATGCAAATATCTATTTGTGTCAGTGCTCTCAGTTCTTCTGGGTATACTTCTAGCCTGGTCCCATGGCAAGTCAATATTCAACTTCATTAGGAACTGCCAAACAATCCCCCACAGTGACTGTACCATTCTACATTCCCACCAATAATGAATAAGTGTTCCTATCTCCCCACATCCTCTTGTTGGGAGCATTTTTATTATCAATACAATCTCTTTAGTCATTAGTTTAAGATTTTCTATTTCTTCTTCAGTAAATATAGGTAGTTTTTGTGCTTCTAGGAATTTTTTCTTCTAGGTATATTACATATTGTCATATATCTTGTGACAGTTTAAATTTCTTTTACACCTTCCAGAAAACATGCTTTCCCTTCTCTTTAAATCTCATCCAAAACTGAGTTAACTTTCCTGAGGGCCTCCACCACTTTAACTACTGTTCCCTCATTCTCCTCTCAGAGCTAAGGTTCTTAGATGAATATTAGACCATTACCTGACACCATTTATGCATTTCCAATTCAACCAGTTGTGGCCTTGTCATATTTCAGCCAATTACTACACTGAAACTACTCTTCTAAAGGTTACTGTTTATATTCAAGTTCTCCAATGCAATGAACACATGCCTTTCTTCATCATCTTAGTCTTTTCTTCTTGATTTCTCATCGTTTATAGGTTGTATTATATTCTTCCTTACCATCACATAGGCTTACCCATATCATCCTTTCTGAATTCCTTCCTATCCCTTATTTTTCTCAGTGTTGTCTTTAACCCTTTATCCCTTTCATGTTGATGCCCCCAAGGTTCAATCTCCTGCCCATAATCCCTCACTCTGCATACTCTCTCTCTGAGTGACCACCTCCAAATTATGGATTCAGCTGAATGAATATGCAAGTGAACCCCAACCCTTCACATCTAGCAAGAACTGTCTACTTGGCTCCACATCTGAATTACCAATTGAATGCTCATGGATACCTCAAGCTAAAGCTTTTCCCCTAAAGTTCTGCCCCCTCTTCCCTGTCAGGGTGAATGTCCACTAGTGCTCTAAGCCAGAAGATGGAAGGTTTCCTTGACATGCCCTGCTCTCTCATTCATTGATACAATTAGTGATGGTGTGTCAACTCTACTCCCTAAATATGTTTTCTTAATTTCCTTCTTCCTCCCTGTTCTTTTTACCATAAACTTATCCCAAGTCTTCCTTACTTATAGCCTGGCACTCTATCATAAGATTCCTACTAGTTCCTCTGCCTCTTAACTGGCCTTTCTCCAATTCATCCTCCATATTTGCAATTGGGAAATGTAACATCCTTATCAAAAATCTGTCAATTGTTTATGTAGTCTGCACAGAAAAGCCCAAATTCCTTGGCATTTCATAGCAAAAATCACATGGACTGAGCACAGTTCATCTCTCCAGTCTCATCTGCCACTGACTCTTCAGAGTTAAGTTTCACTAGAGGTCAGTATAGTGTAAACAGGATTCTAAAGGAAAATTCTCAAATTATTAATGAAATTCTGATCAAAATTTTTAAGTTTGTGAAAGTGGGGAAATTGGTTTGAACACTGTAATGGGCACTGAAATTATCCAAGAAA
Source organism: Dasypus novemcinctus (assembly GCF_030445035.2). Classification (NCBI taxonomy): domain Eukaryota; kingdom Metazoa; phylum Chordata; class Mammalia; order Cingulata; family Dasypodidae; genus Dasypus; species Dasypus novemcinctus. The sequence continues at coordinate 2,232,962 of NC_080686.1, read as the reverse complement.
AGGAAAGAGAATGTAAATTTTGAGTACTGAACTCCTGTTTTTCACTGCAAACCCATTAACATCTCTAGAAATCCAGTTTGGAAAACGTTACTGAAGGCATTTGGAACAACTATAATAGTTCCTAGAACATGCTGTGCTCCCATCTTCTCCACCACTGTCTGGGGTGCCATCCATTTATTCATTTACTCCTTTGTTTTATTCATTCAAAACCATTCATGGTACATCATCTGTATATACTAAAACTAGAATAATTTAGATATTCAGAGAAATAACATGATTTATGTGAGCCAAATTAGTAAGCATGTGATTAAAACAGGCTAAATGCTATAAACTTGGTGGTATAAAGTGTAAGGAACTGAATTGGGGAAGATCATGAGACATCACCATGTGATGAAGTACTGCTATCACTAGAATGACTCCAGCTGAAATTGTACTGGATAATTTAAAAATATATCTATGTGGGGGCAGTAGTGAGGGAAGCATCTGGTGTGGCAGAATCAGTTTTGAGATTAATTTTCTGGTGGGTCCTCACATGGCAGTAGTATGTAGATGACTTCTGGTAGGCACTCTGGCAAAGGAAACATAAATATGGCTTCTCTCTGGAGAGAATTCTCTCATGAGTTTACAAGTTGGTTTTTTGGCTGAAGGACTTTTCACATGTACAGCACTTGAAGGGCTTCTCCACTTTGTGAATCTTCTGGTGCACATGGAGTTCTGATGTCTGGAAGATACCTTTGTGACACTTGGCAAAAACAAATGGTCTTATATTCCTGTGTCTTCTCTGGTGGCTGTTTAGATGAGAGGGATAACTAGAGATCACAGGACAGTTCTCACATCTATATGATTTGGGGGTCTGTGGACTCTTAGTTCATCCCACATCTGTTGTTCCATCATTACTTTGATTGGTAGGGACAGGTTTCATGCTGGCTTGTTTATGTCCTGGGGAGAAATTTGTGTTTCCACCTCCATAGGGATATCTTGAGAAGTGAATCCTCACAGTGATCCCTTCTGAGATATGGAGGAGTCAAGCTCTTCTCTTCTGGAGTTATGTGGGTTCACCCAAGAACCACTCCTCTCTTCAGGATTAGGGATGTCCATCTTTCTGAATAATAACCAAGGAATGTACCTGATTGCCTTGACTAGTAATACTGTAATTTGCTTGATTGGAATATGACAGAAATGTTGATATTCATCTCCTTGTCCTATTTGAAGGGAGATATCTAGGGAGCCTTGGAAGGTTGTCCTTATGCTCTCTTCTCTTTGGGTTCCTGCTGGCATTTGTTCAATGAGATTAATGACTTCTCTTAAGGGCATATTCCCAGAGAAACAGTCTTCCTGTTCCTGCATGTAGACAAGGACAAAATCAGGTGACTTCATGCAATCATATGTAAGATCTTCCATCAGTTTCTACATGTTTCTTCCACATGAATCCCAGGTCTCTCTCAAAGTGGACCTATTTCCACAGTACCCATTCATCATAAGTGGCCAAATAAATAATTTCTTACTTGTTTCCAAGGAAGAAACACACATTTCTCCTGTGCATGAATCCCTTCTTGCTGCAGCCACAAATGAAATGCCTTCCAGAGTCTTTTTAGTTCTGCTTTTCAAAAGAGCCATTGTTGGTTTGATATAAGCTGAGCTGAGATCCCTGGAACTTAGAGTTCCCTCTCTTTTCTGGACATCAGGTCCTTGGGTGAGTCCTTGTATTTGTTTTCATAAGTTGTCTGTGATACATAGATTTCTTTTTACACATGCTAGCAGGGATTTTGTGAACTTTCTGGATAAGGATATTGTTTATCATTAAATCTAGGTAACTTTTAGTCTTTATTCTATAACTATTGTTCTTCCCCTTTCTCTCCTCTCCTTCTGGGAGTCCTACTACTGGAAGTTGGTATATTTGATGTTGTCTCACAGGTGACTGAGGTTCCATTATTTTTCCCTCAGTAACTTTTAGTTGGGCTTTGAAGAGTGGGTTATACTAATAAGCACAAGATTCATTCCTTTGTCATCTTGAATAATCTGTTTCATTCCTCTAAAGAGTTTTCTGTGAATTATTGTTTCAGCAACACAAAAATTTTCATTTTAATATAATTTTTATTTCCCTCTTTCCTTTTGATGCTTCATTGCAGTCATACTTTCTTTTCATTCATTAAATACAATCTACTTTATTTCTTGGAATGTATTTTTTCTATTTTTTTCAAATATTACATTAAAAAAATAAAAGAGGTCACCATATACCTCCCAATCTCCTAACCCCACTGCTCCCACATCAACAACCTCTTTCATCATCAAGACACATTCATTGCATTTGATGAATACATTTTGGAGCACTTCTGCACCACATGGGTAATGGTTTACATTGTAACTTACACTCTCCCACAGTCTACCTAGTAGGCCATGGCAGGAAATACAGTGTCCAGCATCTGTCCCTGCAGTACCACCCAGGACAACTCCAAGTCCTGAAAATGCCCCATCATATCTCTTCCCTCTCCCTGCCCTCAGAAGCTACCTTGGCCACTTTCTCCACATCAGTACTACAATTTCTTCCACTTCTAATCACATTAGATCCATAGTAGAATATCAGTAAGCCCACTCTAATCCATACTCTATTCCTCCATCCTGTGGACACTAGGATGGTTATGTCCACTCCACGTCTATATTGAGGGGGCTTATATTCCACATGGATGATGGATGCAGTTCTCCTGCTTGCAGGTGTAGGTACTCTGGCTCTCTGGTGTGATGGTTGACCTTCACCTCTGTGTTAGCTGGCTGGAGTAAGTCCTATAAACCAGAGGGTAGGAGTTGCAAGTCTGCTGAGGCTCAGGGCTGGCTGTCACATGGACAGTTCAGAGGTTCAGATGTCCTGAGTATACACCAACTGCAATATCAACCACAGGTCCAGTAAAGGTGACAGAAGAGGCATGTGTAGAAAGATCACATCTGAGTCCAATTCCATCACACTCAGGAACACAAACTCCAAAGTAGGGCCACCTGACATGGCACTGAACTCCAGAGCCATCTGCCATGACCATAGAACCTGTGGGTCTCTGTAGCCCTCAGGAGAACCAATACCTGGGCTTGTACCTACTTTGACTGTCTCTGGAACCCTGCTGAGGCATGCATAAGTGCAACCCCTCTTGTGAACTCCCAACTTTTTTATGGAGACTCATAGTCATAAACTCATTTGTCCTTTCCATTTCCCCCTTTATTCAAGGTCAAAAAGCAGTTAATACCTGCTTTAAATGTAGGCTGAGATATTCTGCTGGTCTGAGGTGAACCTTTTATTCAAGATCTTTTTCTAGTTACATCAGTAGCTGAAGCTTGGTAGTAATCCCTCAATGCCAGTGAGGCCCATCCCTGGGAGTCATGTCCCATGCTGAGAGGAAGGTAATGCATTTACATACTGAGTTTGGCTTAGGGAGTGGCCACATTTGAGCAACAAGGAGGCTCTCAGGAGGTAACTCTTAGGCACCCTGAAACTCTAGGCCTAGTTCATATTTCAGGCACACAGGCTCATAAGCATAGTCATCAGTATCAAGGTCTCATCATTGGAATATTCTTTATTGGTCTTTGCCATTGTACACGGGGGATTGTTGCTGTTCCATTGGGGAATGTGATAGAGCTTCCCTGACTAGGAGCTCAGCAGTCCCTCTGCTGTCATTTTTAACTATACTATGAAAATATCCAAATATTTTTATGTACCCTGTATACATGCCTTGGAGAATGCCCTCCCAATCTTGTGCCCCCATCAATAACACCCTGCAGCAGTGTTCCTCCCCTGCCATAGTTGAACCTTTCTGTGGTCCAAAACTTCTTCAAAAATAAAGCCTAATATAAGGCCAAGTTCCATTAATACTAAAATGGAATACAGTGATGGATTTAAAGCTTAGATATAAAATACATACTAATTTAGAAAAATTAAATAAAAAAGTAATTTGGGGTGTTAAAAAATGAAAAAATGAAAAAGTTTTGTTTTGATGTTTTGCCTTTTATCACTGCAATAGGGGTTGCTCTATATATACAGCAGCAAGGCAATTTCATTTATTCCTCAGTGTCTACATCCTTTTTATTTCCTAGTTATTAATTTTATCTTCACAAAAGTTTTAGATCACAGTAATTCACATATATAGTATAGGGTGCTCCCACATATCCAACATCAAACCCTTTGTCCCTTCCCCAGCAATGATCTTTCTACATGTTCATATTATATTTGCTGCAGCTTATGTACAGATAATGAAACATAGCTTTCAAACATGGTTCCATTTGGGTATACATTATGGTTTATATATATTTTAGACTCTACAATTTTCTAAAGTTTTAGTTACCTTATGTTTTACATTATGGTTTACATTTTAGCCTATAGACTTTTATACATTTTTGGTGTAATTTAACATGTCCTATATCCATCATTGCATGATCTTGTGGAAATTTCCATTGCTCCCAGTTACCCTGATTCTATGTATTCTATACCTCTCTTCCCCTCCCCACAGTACCCACAGTGACAATCCATTATTTGAAGGACCATATTCACAGATACTTGCAATAATGATGAGGATTTGACAGAGTCGACTGTCCCAACCCATTGGGAGTCACCAATTCTTTTGAGAGACACAATTCCCTCTATTTGAGAACATCAGTCCTCCCCAAGATACGGGTATACCTTCACACTCATTGTATGGGTCTCAACCCAATGATATAACCCACTATGACAGAATGTGCACCCACATACTCCCTAGAAGACTATCCTGTGTCAGATGACTCCCTTGAACATCTTAAACAGGTAACCTTATTATATTTTCTAAAGAGTTTTCTCAATATTTTATTTTCGACCACATACCTGATAATCTCCTATGTTCAAATGTTTCCGCCATCCTCCCCCCAATTTCTTGCACCATCTGACACATCCTCCCATATCTAGCCCCTCTCAAGCCCACAAAGCCCTACCCAAAGGAATCCCTATGCCCCCATTTTATCAATTCCCTCTACAAATACTTACTTCTAGCTTATAATAGATTTCACCCATGTAGGAGTCAGCTTGAAACCGTCCTTTCCCCCCAACTCCTTTAAGCCTATTGTACAGTCTCTAGCTTTCTGAGACAGCTTGGTTTACTTATTTCATATCAGGGAGGTCATGTTGTATTTGTCCTTCAAAGCCTGGGTTGCTTCACTCCACATAACATCTTCAAGATACATCCATGTTATTGCATGTGTTTGTACCGTATTCCTTCTTAGAGCTGAGTAGTATTGCAGTGTGTTATATACCACTTCTTATTTATCCATTCATTTGTTGATGGGCATTTGGGTTGACTCCAACTTTTGGCAATAGTGAATAATACTGCTGTGAACATTGATGTGCATAAATCAGTTTGTGTCCTTCTTTTCAGTTCTATTCCAGTAGTGGAATTGCTGGATCATATGGCAAATGTATAGTTAGTTTTTTGAGAAACCGCCAAACTGTCCTCCAGAATGGCTGGATCCTTTTGCATTCCCACCAGAATTGGATGAATGTTCCCATTCCTCCACATCCTTGCCAGCCCTTGTATTCTTTGTGTTTTTGTGTTTCTTTTTTGATAGCTAATAGTCTCATGGGAGTAAGATGATATCTCATTGTAGTTTTGATTTGCATTTCCCTAATAGTGATTTTGAGCATTTTTTTCATGTGCCTTTTAGCCATTTGTATTTCTTCTTTGGAGAAGTGTCTATTTAAATCTCTTGCCTAATTTTTAAATTTTTTTAAATTTTATTTTCAAGATATAGTATGTCTTTATGTATGCAGGATATTAGTCTCCTATCAGATATATGGTTACCAAATATTTTCTTCCATTGGGTAGGTTTTCTTTTTACTTTCCTGACAAACTCCTTTGAGGTGCAAAAGGTTTTAAATTCGAGGAAGTCCCATTTATCTATTTATTCTTTTGCTGCTCGTGCTTTGGACGTGAAGTTCGTGATGCCATTTCCTACTACAAGGTCCTATAGATGCTTCCCTACATTTCTTTCCAAGGTCTTTATGGTCTTTGATTTTATATTTAGATCTTTGATCCATCTTGAGTTGATTTTTGTATAGGGTGTGAGGTGGTAATCCTCTTTAATCCTTTCCATATGGATATCCAGTTACCAGGCACCATTTGTTGATGAGAACATTTTCTCCCACTTGATTGGGTTTGGTAGCCTTGTTGAATATCATATGACTGTATATATGATGATCTATATCAGAACTCTCAATTCGGTTCCATTGGCCAGTGTGCCTATCCTTCTGCCAATACCATACCATTTCACTACTGTGGTTTTGTAGTAGGTTTGAAGTCAGGTAGTATGATTCCTCCAATTTCATTTTTCTCTTTCAATATGTCTTTGGCTATTTGGGGCCTCTTTCCTTTCCAAATAAATTTCATAGTTAGTTTCTCTAGTTCATTAAAGAATGCTGTGTTGATTTTTATTGGGATTGCATTGAATGTGTAGATAAGTATTGGTAGGATAGAGATCTTAATAATATTTAGTGTTACTATCCATGAATAGGGAATATTCTTCCATTTATTTAGGTTTTCTTTGATTTCCATGAACAGTGTTGTGTAGTTTTCTGTGTATGTCTTTGACATCTTTACTTAAATTTTTTACCAAGTATTTGATTTTTAATTTACTATTGTAAATGGTATTTTTTTCTTGATTTCCTCCTGAGATTGCTCATTATTGGCGTACAGAAATGCTACTGATTTTTGTGCATTAATCTTATAACCGGTGCCTTTACTGAACTCACTTGTAAGTTCTATAAGCTTTGTTGTAGACTTCTCGGGACTTTATATAGGGCCATGTCATCTGCAAATAATGAAATTTTGACTTCTTCCTTTCCTATTTGGTTCCCTTTTATGTCTGGTTCTTGCTTCAGTGCTTGAGCAAGTACTTCTAAGACTATGTTGAATAGAAGGGGTGATAGTGGGCATCCTTGTCTTTTTCCTGATCTTAGAGGAAAAGATTTTAGGATTTCACCATTTTAAATGTTAGCTGTGGATTTTCTATATATCCTCTTAATTATATTCAGAAAGTTTCCTTCTATTCTGATCTTTTGCAATGTTTTTGTCAAGAAAGGGTGCTGCATTTTGTCAAATGTTTTTTCTGCCTCTATAGATATGCTCATGTGATTTTTCCTTCAATCTGTTTATATTGTGTATTACATTAATTGATTTTCTTATGTTGAACCATTCTTGCATACCAGGAATAAATCCCATTTGTTCATGCTGTATAATTCATTTAATGTGTTGTTGAAATGATTAGCAAGTATTTTCTTGAGGATTTTCACATCTAGGTTCATTAGAGAGATTGGTCTGTAATTTTCCTTTCTTGTGGTGTTTTTATTTGGCTTTGGTATTAGGGTAATGTTGGCATCATAGAATGAGTTAGGCAATGTTTCTTCTTTTTGGGTTTTTTGTAAGAGTTTAAGCAAGATTGGGGTTAGTTCTTTCCAGAATGTTTGGTAGAATTCACCTGTGTGACCCAGGGCTCTTCTTATTTGGGAGGTTTTAATGACTGATTCTATCTCTTTACTTGTGATTGGTTTGTTGAGATCATCAATTTCTTCTTTCATCAGTGTAGGCTGCTTATGTGTTTCTAGGAATTTTTCCATTGCCTCCAAATTGTCCTTCTTGTTGGAATATAGTTTTTCAAAGTATCCTCTTATGATAGTCTTTATTTCTGTGGGATCAGTGGTGATATCCCCTTTCTCATTTCTTATTTTGCATATTTGAATTGTCTCTCTTTTTTTTTGTTAGTCTAGCTAAGGATTTGTCGATTTTATTGATCTTCTGAAAGAACCAGCTCTTGGTATTGTTTATTTCTTTGAGTGCTTTCTTATTTTCTATTTCATTTAGTTCTGCTCTTATCTTTGTTTTTTCTTTTTTTCTTTCTTCTTCCTTTGATTTTAGTTTGTTGTTTTTTCACTAATTCCGCCAAGTATGTAGTTCTTCAATTTTAGCTCTTCTTTTTTGATGTATGAATTTATGGCTATAAATTTCCCTCTTAGTACTGCTTTTTCAGCATCCCATAAGTTTGAATATGTTGTGTTATCACTTTCATTAGTTTCAAGGTAGTTATTGATTTCTTTTGAGATTTCCTCCTTGACCCACTATTTTTCTAAGAGTGTGCTATTTAACTCTTATATCTTGTTGCCAAATGTTTCTCTGGCCCTTGCAGATTGCCAGCTTCATTCCACTGTGGTGAGAGAAATTATTTTTTATGATTTTGATCTTTCTGAATTCATTGAGACTTTCTCTGTGGCCTAGCTTGTGGTCTATCTTGGATAATGATCTTTGTGCACTTGAGAAGATTGTATGCTCTGCTGTATTTGGGTGTAATGTTCTGTATATGTTTAGGTCCAGATACTCTAATATTTTGTTTAAAGTCTTTGTTTCTTTATGATTCTCTTTTGAGATGTTCTGTCCAAAGTTCATTGAGGTGTATTGAAGTCCCCCACTATAATTTTAGAGGCAACTATTCCTTCACTTAGTTTTTCCAGTGTTTGCTTCATGTACTTGGAGGCACTTTTATCAGGAGTATGTGTTTTTGATTGTTCATTCTTCTTGAAAGATTATCCCTTCCACTAATATGTTGTGTACATCTTTATCTCCCACAATCGTTGTGCATTTATTTTTTTTTTAAAGATTTTATTTATTTAATTCTCCCCCCTCCCCCGGTTGTCTGTTCTCTGTGTCTATTTGCTGTGTCTTGTTTCTTTGTCCACTTCTGTTGTCATCAGCGGCATGGGAAGTGTGGGCGGTGCCATTCCTGGGTGGGCTGCACTTTCTTTCATGCTGGGCGGCTCTCCTTATGGGTGCACTCCTTGCGCGTGGGGCTCCCCTACGCGGGGGACACCCCTGCGTGGCATGGCACTCCTTGCGTGCATCAGCACTGTGCATGGGCCAGCTCCACATGGGTCATGGAGACCCAGGGTTTGAACTGTGGACATCCCATGTGGTGGACGGATGCCCTAACCACTGGGCCAAGTCCGTTTCCCTGTTTTGCATTTAGGGTCTACGTTTTCTGATATTGATTTGGCTACTCCTGCCCTTTTTTGGTTATTGTTTGCTTATAAGATTCTTTACCAGTCAATCACTTTCAACCTCCTTGAATCCCTGGGTCTAAGATGTGTTTCCATCAGACAACATATAGATGGGTCATATTTCCTTATCCAATCTTCCAGTCTGAGTGTCTTGACAGGTGAGTTTAATCCATTGACATTCAGTATTATTACTTTCAAGAATTTACTTATATTAGCCATATATTCTTTGGATTTGGATTTGTCATATTTTGTTTGATTTTCTTTTTCTCTTTTGTCTTTTTGGTTACTCTTACACTCTCTCAACTCTGTCTCTCCTATTTTTTCTTTCTTTCTTTCTGCAGAGCTCCTTTTATTATTTCTTGAAGGGCAGGATTCTTGCTGGCATACTCTCTTGGTATCTGTTTATCTGTGAATATTTTGAACTCTCTGTCATTTTTGAATGCTAACTTTGCTGGATAGAGTATTCTCGGTTGGAAATTTTTTTCTTTTAGTACCTTGACTATGTCATACCACTGCTTTCTTGCCTCCATGTTTTCAGATGGGACATCAGCACTTAATTTTATGGAGTCTCCTTTGTATGTGATGGTTCTCTTTTTTCTTGCTGCTTTTAGTATTTTCTCTTTGTCCTGAGCAGTAGATAAGTTGACAGGTGTATGTCTTTGTGTAGGCCTATTGGGATTGATGTTGTTTGGCATGTGTTGTGCTTCCTGCACATGTACATCCATCTCCATCAATAGGCTCGGGAAGTTTTCAACTATTATTTCCTCCAGTACCCATTCTGTCCCCTTTCCCTTCTCTTCTCCTTCTGGGATACCTATAATGCATATGTTTGTGCATTTTGCATTGTCATTCTTGTCCCTAAGTTCCTGCTGGATTTTTTCTATCTTTTTCTCAATCAGTTCTACTATATGTTTTATTTCAGATGTACTGTCTTCCACATCACTAATACTTTCCTCTGCCTCTTCAAATCTGCTGTTATTTGCTGAGAGTGCATTTTTGATTTCTTGAATTGTGCTGTTCATCACCATTATAATTTTTATCTTTTTGAGTATGATTGCAATTTCTTCTGTATTCTCTCCACCTGTTTTCTTCATATTCTTAATCTCCTCCTTCACTTCATCAAATTGATCCCTAATATATGCTTTGAGAGGTTTAATTACTTGTTCGATGTTCTGCTTCTTTTCCTGATTCTTAGCTCATTCATTGGATTGGGCCATATTTTCCTGATTATTGGTTTGGTTTGTAGTTTGTTTTTTCCATTCTAGTCATCATTTTATCTTGATGCATTTATTCAGTTGCTTAGCTACTTTGCCTCATCTTGGGATTTAATTAGTTGGTTGTTTTTGCATGCATGTTAAATCTTTCCTTTGTCACTTTGTTCTTCTTCTATTTCCTTGTTGTTAGCTAAGTTCACTTGAAGGAAAATATTAGGGCCAGAGGAAGCAGAAGGAGTAAGAAAAGACAATGTGTATTAGTAATGATAGTAAATGTTACTAGAAGAACCATGTGAAATCTAGGAGAATGGATATTAAACTCATGTAAGCTGTATAGAGTTATAAAATGTGAGAAAAGTGGAGTACCTATAATGAGACAGTTAACTGAATATGGGGAGGAATATAGTATGAATTAAAAGGCCAGTGTGGTCAGGAGAGAGGGAAAGAGAGAAGAAAAGACAATAATATATAGGGTGAATAAAAGACAGAAAAGAGATCAAAGGTATTAGAAATAAAAAGTCAGAAAAACTGGGGGCCAAACAGAGGTGGAATGTAAGAGAAACAATAAATGATGGAGGATAGAAAGATGTAGAGGAAAGGGGATAGTGTTGATAGCCAAAATCAATATACCCAGGAAAGAAGAAATTGAGGATAAGAAAACACAGCTAATGTGAAGCACTCCCTGTAGTACCTAATATTTAAAAAGTAAAAAAGAAGAGAAAGAAAGAAAAAAGAAATGGACAAAAAGGTGGGGGAAGCAAGCAAGAAAAAGAGGGAAAAAAGAAAGAAAGATAAAATGGCAGTGGGGGAATAAAGAGGAAGGAAAAACAAGAAAACAATCCAACAAAAAAGAGCAGACAAAGTTTCAAGCAAGGAATCTTCCTTGCAGTTAAATAAAATGCTTAGGAGTCTGACATGTCCCCTTTCTCCCTTCCTTACTTCCCTCTCTCCCAGGGCAGCAGGAAAGCTGTGTGAGGTTTCTGGTGGAGATCCAAGTGTGTCCTTGTTGAACCAGCTCAGCACAGAAAACAATTACTCTTAATTTCCAGAGAGAGCTCACCCACACCTCACTAAGAACCCCAAATATGCTATTGGAAGCTTGGAAAGCACATCTTACAATCTCTCTCCCTTAGGTGTGCTACAGGAGGCCTAGTTGATTTTCTGACTCCACCTTCTCCCAGACCATGTTTCCTATACCAGGGCATTTAGGTAAATTGGGCTTTCTGAGCAGATTCACCTCTCCTTTCTTCCCAGGCTCTCCTCAAGCCAGCTGGTATGCTCCTCCAAGCTCAAAAAGAAAAAAAAAAAGTGGGGGGCCAGAAAATTGAACCTGCACTCATTTGGCCCCTCTGCAGCTCCCTCCAAATCCCTCCCTCTCACAGAGTCTGTCCAAAACTCCTAGACCTCAGGGAGCACTGGATTTGGGATAGGATTGGAATATATTTATAAGTGTTGTTTGATATCTTTGTTTATCAGATTTCTGGAGACAGTTTTGGACCATTTCTTTTCAATGCATTTTCCTCTGTGTATGAATCACTTTCCTTTTCTGAAAACTAATCATTCTGGATGATTTAATATATTTTAGCATGCCTGGAATCTTATTTCTACTTGTAATAGGGGTTACTCTTGTTCCTGTTGATTTTTTTCATTCATATTTTTATTTTTTTGTCTTGCTTGGACTAAATCTATGAATCCTCTCTCTGTCGGAATCATTAACCTGAAGGATATCAGGAATGAAAAACAAAGAGAGATTGGGATCGGGGGATCTGAGAGCATTGAATCCTCAAGCTCAACAGACAAGTTTATTGATCTCAGGGGCTTCCTTTTATACCCCATCAGTCCACTAAGGCAGGCAATTATTCCTAGTTAGTTATTACCATTACATCAACCCATTCCAGTAAAAGTAGATACACATCTAATGTACGGGACCTACATGATTACACCTCTAGGTACAAAATCACCATGTTCTTTAACACTATTCTATAAACAAGCCTATAAATTTTGTTGCTCACTTTGCCTTGTTCCACCTGAACGCATACATCTGGCCTTGTGACCTGCATGTAAAGCCATGGTGACTGTATGTCTCAGTGGTCAAGGAAATAACTTGCTTAATGGAAACAATGTGCCTTTGTTTCCCACATCTCTCTAAAGTGATATACATCTCTACTTGATATGTGTTTGTGCATATGTATGCTTAAACACAAATATGTTACATTTTATATAGCATATATTATATAACTTGCTGGCTTCCTATGGGTTACACCTGTTTCTGTGTAGATTAATTGTTATTGTCAAACAATATTGGGCTACTAAGATGTCAGTCCTCTGCCCTTAGGTCTGTGTGGGTATAGGATTCTTGAAAGTTCCCTGACGTTTTCATCTTTTACTTTCTGCTTGGCCCTTTCTGTGCTCCTTTGTGCATGTGTACAGCCTCAGGATCAGCTAGGAGCTTATGGATAATGGGAGCCCTCTCTCCCTTCTACTTCTCCTGCAGGGAGCCACATCTTGGCATGTGCTTCCCCTACAACATATCCCCAGGCCCTCCCCAACTTCCTGTCTCAGAGGTTGTGACTTCAACTGATCATGCTGCTGGGAATATATGTGCCTGCCCACTTCTCCATATTTACTGAGCCCCCCCTTTTAGGAGATACTGGAGATTGAACCTAAGACATTATACATGAGAAGGAGAAGCTCAATCACTGAGCTACATCTGCCCCCATTGACACCTTTTCACTGTATGATACTCCTGGTCTCATTACTGATTCTGCCTTGGCAGAACCTCTACAATGACCAAATTGGGATTGGAAAGGAAATGGGAACAAATTTAGATCAGATGCCACAGACTCAGTTTCTTAGAAGCATAAATGGTATATGATTATTGTATACCTTCTGTTATCTCTTCTTAGAGAGCTCAAATGGTTGCTTTGGTTAAATGCTTCAACTCAGTGTCATATTTTGGAGATAGAATGCTTGAATCTCTTTATATGACCATAGCATGAAGTCCTGGATATAGGCTTTTTAGTGTAAAATGAGTTGGACCTTTAGGAGAGGGTAGGTGAGTTGCCTCAAAAAATAAGGGGTGAAAATATAAATAGTAGCACAAGGTGAGAAGTTAAGTGGTTAGAGAGAAGTTAACTCAGCCTATCTGACTTGTCAGTCACTTTTGGCTACTTCTGTAATGGAGTCCAAAGTAGATTCCCAAATCAGCAGAAGGCATCCTTTGGACAAGAATCTGTAACATTGTAGCCCTTCCTGAAATGAAAAGAACCAGAAATGACAGGCAGAGGAAGCTGAGGGTAAGATACTATCTAGGACCTTTCATTTAAATGGCTGGGATTCAAATAGAAAAGCAGAGTGACTTTTATCATAATGATAATTTGTGACAAAATAGGTTGAATATAGAAAAATGAATTTTATATCTTATTTTTCAAACATCTATCTCAGGGCAATGCTGACATCTCTTTGAAGGCACAGTTTGTGGAATTTATGTCTTGTAAATTTATGTGATAGTTTCCATTGCCCTGGTGCATAAACTTGGTACTTAAACCAATACCAACACATTTTCTTGCCAAAGGTGGAAATTACTGTGCTTACTGATAATTTGTGAAATGGGTGGTCTGGTTTTGAATTAGACTCATATTTGTAACTGGGTGGATGGAAAGAAACAAACCTTAGTTCTTCACCCCTAATATTTGATGCATACCCACTCTTCTGAGAAAATCCAAGATGACAAATGTCCCAGAGTTGTAGAGCTGGCAACCAAACTACTTACCTAATGGCTACCAGTTACCAGTGAACACACATGGTGGAATAAACTACCTGTGTCTTATTCTGAAATTTTTCTTTGTATGATAAATATGGTAAAGATTTAAGATACTTGGAGTTACTGCATAATTAAATGTTTGGAAAACCTGAATAAGTATTACAAATGATAAAATATGTTAAAGGAGTAATAAAAATATTAAAATGCAATGAGGCCTTTTCTTTTTATGCATGACCTACGAAAACCAAAACTTTGTTCAAATAAATTGTGCACTGAAATACAAAATTAACTAAGAATGAATATATTTACAAAATTGTAATGTTATGTTGTACAGGCCCTTTAGAAAGCTATCATAGAAACAGAAGGAATGATGAAAACAATCACAAACTCCAGGTTGGATAAAGAAGAAAGTTGAGACACAATCCCTGCCAAACTGGGAGAAATTATAATTTCTGCTTAACCATATTCATCCATTTTCTTAATCCACAGTCATGTGTCAGCAGTCTCTTCAGCCTTCAAAATCCTATAAGCACTGTCTTGGACCTTGACCTTCACTCACACCTCCTGTATCTTTGCTGTCTGTGGGCTGGCTTTCATGAAAAGCCTTGAAGCACAGAGCTCTAGCCCTGGGGTTTGCAGTAAGGTTAGGGCTGATGCTGCTAACCACCCCACACCTAGCAAGCTAGTGCCAGCCCTAGCCCCACCACCCCAATGAGCACCATCCCAGATAGGTTCTTGGTGTCACAGTGGATTCTGAAATCAGTGAATACAAAGATCCTGAAGGTCCACCCAAGGGAACATGTTCCATGCTATTTCCAAGACTTTAGGAAAGCATAGGTTAAGGCACTTCCAGGCATTCAGATGACCTTTCTCCCAGTGGGCTATTACTTGGTCACAGGAGCACTTCTTCATTCTCTCCTTCAAGGGAGCTCAACCACCACAAACCTTCCCTACCCCAGAGCAATCCCATGCTGTTTCTTATTGGTCTTCACCCATACAACTCTAAGTTCCATGAGAGCAAGCCACTTAGCCAGTTCTCTCATCCCTGAGAATGGATCCCAGCACAGGGAAGATCCACAGCCAGTCTGGGACCTCCAATTCAGGTGGAAAGAAGCTCAGGGATGCAACCAGATGGATAGAGGCCATAGGCCTTGGACCTGGGCTCTCTGATCCAGTGAGTGGTGGACCAGAAAGAGAGCGTGGGATGGAGAAGGACTGGTGAATCAGGAGTTCATGCTTGGGCTGGACCTGGAGTGGAAGACACTGACCTGGGGATGGGAATCAGTGAGGTTGATTCGCCAGGATGGGTCACTGCTGCTACCAGTGATCTCTCAAGACATCTTCCCTAATGAATCCTGCTGACCCATGCAGGAGGACTGATGGGTCCCTGGAATGAGTCTGTCTCTCTGTGTCTTTTTTTCCCTGTTTCCCAGACTGTTATTTTTCCTTTATTTGCATAGGAACCCCCTGGAGTTACTTAAAATGCCACACATGGTTGCTAGAGATCAGTGAACCTGAAGATGCCCAACGGGGCCTGAGGCATGGGTGATAGGTCTTTCCCTCCTGGGGACTGGAGGGTCTAGCAGTATGTAGGGTGGGGCCCAGTGGCAAAGGGAAGGGATATTCCTTTATCTCATTCATGTTGTGCCAGGAAACCAGTGGACAAGAGTGACAACTGATGGGAACAGTTTGCATGCAGGTGCCAAGGGGATTTAGGGCCCCAGTGGTCAAAAAGAGGTCTAGCAGGTGAGGATTTTTTAATGCTGCAGTCAGGACCACCACTACATGGCCAGGCCTGCATTTGTGCTGGTTGGAGAGATCCAAGGAGTGGTTGCGATAGAGCTGCTTACCTGTGTCCCATTGGACATGGAGAATGGTTGAGACAATGGTGCCGGTGCTGGGCTGTTGCAGAGAGACAGGAGACATTGGATTGAGGGAGCCATGTTCTGGGAAGGGGCTGTCAAAAGAAGAGGGGAGAGAGCCCTAATCAAGCCACCACTGTCTACTCGTAGGGTGCATCCATCCCATATGGCCCTATTGTAGGCCAGGCTCCATCCTCAGCCCTCAGAGTCCAGTTGGAACTGCCCAAGGTGAAAAGTTGACATTACCCAGAGGGCTGGGAGATCTGTTGGCCACAAGGTCCCGCCTGGTCCAACCATCCACATTCAAGCAACACACATTGTGCAATGGGACATTTGTTCAATTCAGCAGTAGGAGCCAAATAGCAGATCCATCCAATCTGCTACCATGGGAAACCCCAGTCAAGGGCCCCAATGGAGACTGGCAGATGTGGTCATGGAGGCAGGCCATCTGAAGGCATCATCACCTGGGAGGACATGCCCTAGGACCTGGGAAGTGGGTTGACCTTGGGCAAGCAGATCTTGAGGGGTCTGCAAGGAGATGTGGGGCTCCAGAGTCTCCCTGTGGTTCCCTGAGTGCCAGCAGCCTCCACTCTTATCTCCTGTGCCTTTGCTGTCTGAGGGCAGTCTTCCTCCAAAAGACCCTTGAGGCTTAGAACTAAGGCCCTGGGAAGTGGGTTGCATTAGAGTGGTTATGCCTCACCACCATACCCCACTCCCTGAAAGCCCTCACACTCCCTCCCCCTCCCTCACTGGGCACAGTGTATTCTTCCCTGAGCAGTCACAGATCTGATGATCTTTCCAAGGGTGAATGGAATACATTCTGTGTTGTTTCCAAGACCTCAGGAAAATATCAGGTGCTTTCTGCCTCTTCGGTGTTCCTTTTCCCAAGGGGCTATCTCTTGGGGGACACTTCAGACTTCTCACTAGCAAGTGAGCCCTCTCTCTGCAAACTTTGCTGACATCTAGATTGACTCCCTGCTCTGCTTCCCAGTGGTCTCCACCCACCCAACTCTAAGCTCCATTGGAGCAAGGCATTCAGCTCTCTCTCCATCCAGGAGAAGAAATCCTGGCACAAGATCAATCTGAAACCAGCATGGGCCCTCTTATCCCAGGGAAGAAGACTCAGGGGTGGAGACTCAGGGATGCAGACTCCAGGCCAGGAATTAGCAAATCCCACAAGGGTGATTTGTGATCTGGGCAGCAGTGGTGTTATTGCAAGGACCCCCCTAATTCCAACCTGGAGTTGATGCAGGTGACTCCTGTGGGGCTCAAATGGAACATGGAAAGGTGCAACAGAATGCAAAGGCACTTGGACCCTCTGATTGTACCTGGAACTCCTGACCTATCAGTACAGGTTGGCAACATCATTGGCTCTATCCAATTTGTTCCCTCCCCAGATTGGTTGATCAAGGTTGGAAAGCCTGGGTTAAATAATTTTAATGGATCCCTGCAGAAAACAGCGATCCCTCATCCAATAGAACAAATGATCTAGGCTTTTGCTGGAGTCACCAGCCTAAGCAAATTTGTCAGCTCTATCAGCATTTAACCACCACTCCACATCATTACAGCCAAATTGTAAATATGGTGGAACACACTGGCCTACTGGATATATTGCCTAATGTCTCAAGGAAACCACTCTATAGATAAGAAAGCTAGAGTCCACTGGCCATGGGACATTTCTTTTGAAGCCCAAAGTATCCCCATACATATTGCCCCATATTGTATTGAAAGGCTGACTGTCCACCAGGCCATCCCTGGGAGAAGCTCCTAATGACTACTGTAATGGTGATGTGATTTGATTTTGAGGATTGTTTCTTTTAAGCCCACCTGAACTTAATGTTACTATGGGCAAGAACATTATTTCAGGGCATGACATATACCCCAATATATAATAATTCACTCCTACAGGGAGCACACTGGAGAATATAGTATACTGGAAAAGTGAGAAACACATGAAGAGGCCATCTCCCAGCCCTTGCCTACTCTCACTTCTATTGTTTGCATACACCTCAGTATGTTTCCATTGCACATCATGGTTCATATGTTAGGTCTAATGGGAAGGCCTGACCATCCCTTAAATGCAGAAACTGGAAACATGTAGCCTAAGCTCCTTATTAGGGCAAGAACACTCATTGGCAGAAACCCATATGTTGTGGTGTATAAATACTGAACACTCAATCAGCACAAGACTCTCCTCTCCAATGAGAAGTGGGGCATGCAGAACTGCCAACTTCCAACACTGGCCTGAGCAGTTGGCCTCCCTGAAATCATGGCCTTGATGGAATCACTTTCCCTGCTCTTTTATGACATTTTGTTCTGTGCAAAGAATAAAGTGTTCATTTACAAAAAAGTTGTTTTTGTGTCTGAGTCTGTGTAACCATGATTCACCTTAGAGCAAGTTGCTCCACAGATTTTGGTACTGCAAGCAGAGGTCATGGGGATGTATGAAGCAGAGTGGGTTGATTTTTTGGCCATTCTTTTCATCAGTCTTGCATTCCTTTTGTATGGGAATATCTTGGACAAAACAGAACTGATGTCTCTGCGGGCTAAACTGAAGATTCACCCCTGCCATACCAGGCTGGTAGAGGCAATGGCCCACAGATAGGGAACCTAAAACATGCCATTTCCATCCAGTGGAGAAAGGGTGGCAATAAATGGGACTTTGAGAACCTCCCCATGAATTTCAGGGAGTTTGCTAGGTCATTCCACACTGACTTCAGTGAAGTTGGGGCTTTCATCACCATGCATGCATTGCTCTAATTCATGGCTTCTTATATGTGTTCTCATCCTGGAACCAAACATAGCTTCAGTCAGACCACCCAGACTGATCTTGTGGGTAGTGTAAGGATGGTCATTATTCAGCAGACATTTAAAACTGAAGATGGAGGGGAGGGAGACAATGAAATTATGAACTTTTACAGAGAAGATATGGGATATGGAAAATATTTATGGACAGAAGACTAAAGAGGCTCTTCCCTCATACTTGTCCTGTATTTACAATGAGGATACCACTAATGCCCTGATCAACCAGACTGAATGTCAGAGTATTGGCCACCTCATATCCAAATGAGTCCTCCTACAAACTCTTATTTGGAGTTAAGGGTAAATGTGGAAATTTGGTAAAGAGGGAACAGTTCATAGTCCAGCTGCAGCCAGACCCTGAGCCTCAGCAGAGTTGTAGAACCTACTCTCTGGCTCATTGGACTTACCCAGGTCAGCTAACAGGGAGGTGAGGATGGTCAACCACCTCATCAGAGAACCAAGAGAGTCTACAGCTGCAAACAGGAGAATTCCATGCATCAGTCATGTGGGATCTAAGCACCCTCTCAATTTAGAGGTGGAGTCAATATCACCATCCCAGTGTCTCCAGGTTGAAGGAATAAAATATGGAGTAGAGTGGACTTCCTGGTATTCTAATATAGAAGTATTGTGACTCTAGCAATGGAAGAAGTGATATCATTAATGTGGAGACAGTGACCACAGAATTTGCTGAAGGAAGGGAGAGAGAAAAAGAGGTGTGATATGGGGGCATTTTGGGGACTTGGAATTGTCCTGAATGATATTGCAGGAACAGATGCAGGACACTATATTTCCTGCCATAACACACAGAATGAACTACAAGTGTAAATGGAACATATGGCCTAGGATCCTGGAGGCTGGTCATAGTTCTTGACCCCAGTATTCAGTTATTTTCATTATAGTCATGTCATGGTAATGAGAACTCTCCCAGGAGCCAGACTCCTCATTCAGGTTCTTTTTTTAAAAGATTTATTATTTATTTATTTCTCTCCCTTCCCCCCTACCCCCCCAGCTGTCTGCTCTCTGTGTCCATTTGCTGTGTGTTCTCCTATGACTGCTTCTATCCTTATCCGCGGCACCGGGAATCTGTGTTTCTTTTTGTTGCATCATCTTGTTGTGTCAGCTCTCCGTGTGTGGGGCACCATTCTTGGGCAGGCTGCACTTTCTTTTGCACTGAGTGGCTCTCCTTACAGGGCACACTCCTTACACATGGGGCTTCCCTACAATGGGCACACCCCTGCATGGCACAGCACTCCTTGTATGCATCAGCACTGCACATGGGCCAGATCCACATGGATCAAGGAGGCCCGGGGTTTGAACTGCAGACTTCCCATGTGGTAGGCGGATGCCCTACCCATTGGGCCAAGTCTGCTTCCCCTCATTCAGTGTTGAAGGTTGAAGTGGAAGATATTCAAGTTCCTCTTCCTCCTCTACTGCCCATATCTGGTGATCGAAGGGAGAAGATCTGGAAAAGACCACTATAAGATATTTTATCTTTTATGTACAGTGAAAATTTCTTATTTTTTTCACTTTATCTTCAAAGGAGGTTTAGGTTACAGAAAAGTCACATAGAAAATATAGGGGATTCCCATATACCCAAACACCTCCCACTCTCCCCTATTAATATTTTAACTGATTTTAAAAATGTATTTGAGGATACACAGATCATACAAAATGTTACATTAAAAAATATAAGAGGATCCCAAAAAACCCCAATCCCCAATCTCCCACTCCTCCCACAACACCAAACTCTTTCATCAGTGTGGCAATTCATTGCATTTGATGAATACATTTTGGAGCATTGCTACACAGCATGGGTTATAGTTTATGTTGGGATTTATACTGTCTCCTAACCTTTCAGTGGGTTATGGCAGGATATATAATGTCCTGCATCTATCCATGCAATATCATTCAAGACAACTTCAAATGCTAAAAATACCCCTATATCACACCTCTTCCTCCCTCTCCCTGCCCTCAGCAAATCCTGTGACCACTATCTCCACATCAATAATACAGTTTCTTCCATTGTTAGAGTCACAATTATTCTATAATAAAATACCAGTAAGTCCACACTAATCTATATTTTATTCTTCCATCCTGAGGACCCTGGGATGGCGATGCCCACTCCACCTCTAAATCAAGAGGGGGCTTAGATCTCACATGGCTGATGGATGGAATCCTGCTTGCAGTTGTAGGCTCTCTCGGTTCCCTGGTGTGGTGGTTGATCATCCCCACCTTCCTGTTAGCCGACCTGGGCAAGTCCAATGAAAGAGAGTATGTGCTGCAACTTTGCTGAGGTTCAGGGCCCAGCCAGCACATAATCAGTCCAGAGATTCAAGTCTTCCAAGCATACACCAGCCCCAGCACCAACCACAGGTTCAGTAACAGTGACAGAAGAGGTTTGTGTAGAGAAGTCACATCTAAGTCCAACTCCAACACACTCAGGAGCACAAATTGCAAAGTACAGTCCACAGGCAAGGCACTGAACTCCAGAGCCCTCTGCCATGACTGTAGGACCTGGGTGTCTCCATAGCCCTCAGGGGCACCACTAACTGGAGTTGTATCTACTTTGGCTGTCTCTGGGAATCTCTTAAGATGTGCATAAGTGCAACCCCTCTGATGAATGCCTGACTCATTTTGAAGTCTCTTAGCCATGTAAACTCATTCGTCTTTACCATTTCTCCCTTTTATTCAAGATCTTTTTCTAGTTGCATCACAAGGTGGTACTTGGTAGTACCCTCTTGGTGCCAGGGAGGCTCATCCCCAGGTGTCGTGTCCATTTTGGGGGAAGGCAGTACATTTACATGCTGAGTTTGGCTTAGAGAGTGACCACATTTGAGCAACATGGAAGCTTTCAAGAGGTAACTCTTTGGTACGCTGCAGTTCTAGGCCTCATTGAAATTTCAAGCACACAGGCTCTTAAGCATAGTCATCAGTATTAAGAGCCCAACATTGGACCATCCTTCAATGGTCTTTGTCATTGTACTTGGGGGGAATGTTGCTGCTCCATTGGGGAGTGCAACAGAGTTCACCAGAATGGGAATCAGCACTCCCTCAGTTTTGTGAAAATTTACCCATTATGTCAATACCCAATGAGCATCCAAATATATCTATATATCCTATATACATGCCCTGGAAAACTCCCTCCCACCCATGCACCCCCCATCAATGACACCCCCATCAGTGCTCCTTCCCTCCTCTGTGGTCCAAAACTTTTTCCAAAATGAATTATATTGCCAAATTCAATTAATAGGAAAATGAAATAGTAATGATCAGTTTAAACATTAGACATAGAATACAATAATTTAGAAAAACTAAGATAAAGTAAAATATAAATTGGGGTATTAAAAAATGAAAAATATCAAAATTTTTTTGTTGTTTTGCCTTTCATCACTGTAATAGATATTGCCTCATATGTACAGTGGCAAGGCAATCTCTTCCATTTATTCCTCAGTGTCTACATCCTTTTTTTTTATGTCTTCAAAAAAGTTTTAGGTCACAATAAAGTCACATATAGAGTATAGGGGACTCCCATATACCCCAAATCAAACACATTTCCCCCTTCCCCAGCCATGATCTTTTTACATGTGGATGTCACATTTGCTACAACAGATGTACAGATACTGAAACATAGATACCAGCCATGCTTCCATTATGGTTTCCATTATGGTTTCCAATTTATACTATAATCATTTAAAATTTTTTGGTTACATTATAGTTTATTTTTTAGACTACACACTTTTATAAATTATTGGTGAAATTTCACATGGCCTGTATCCATCATTGAAGGATCATGTAGAACACCTTCATTGTCCCCCAGTTACTCTCTCTTCCAACTATTCTATTCCTCTCACCCTCTCCCCAGTGTCCACAGTGACAATCATGCTTGATTGCTTGAAAGACAAGGTTCCTAGATACTTGCAACAATGCTGAGGGCTGAACACACTAGTCTGTCCTCCCCATTGGGAGCCACCCCTGCTCTCAATAGACGCCCTCCACTCTGAGAATATCAAACCTTCCAAGGATGGGAGCATAACACCTTCCCACTCATTGTATGGGTCTCCACCCACTGATATACCACACTATGACATGACGAGCACTCACACTCCCTAGAAGTCTGTCCCTTGTGCACTCTGTGCCAGATGCCCCCAGTCACTCATCTTAAACCAGTAATACTTCCTTATTACATTTTCTAAAGATTCTTCTCAATATTGTAATTTCAACCACATCCCCAACAATCTCTCATGTTCACCTGCAATCCTCCCCCAATTGTGTGGACCATCTGACTCATCCTGCCAACCCAGACCCTCTAGAGTCTGCAAAGTCCAGCCCAATTGTATCCCTATGCCCCTGTCTTCTCCCTTCACTGAACAACCACTTACCTCCACTTTATAATAGATTTAACCCATGTGGACACTGGTTAACATCCTTTCTCTCCAGCTGCCTAATTTCCTCAAAGCCTATATTCCACTCTCTGACTCTCTGACACAGTTTGATTTAATTCATATAACAGAGGTCATGTAGTAGTTGTCCTTCAATGCCTGGCTTACGTCACTCAATGTAAGGTTCTCAAGATTCATCCATGTTATCACATGTGTTAGTACTGTATTTCTTCTCACAGCTGAGTAGTATTCCATTGTATGTTTAAGCCATGTTTAGTTTATCCATTCATCTGTTGATGGGCACTTGGGTTGATTCCAACATTTGACAGTGAATAATGCTGCTATGAACATTGGTGTGCATATATCGGTTTGTGTCCTTGTTTTCAGTTCTACTGGATATATGCCCAGCAGTGGAATTGCTGGGTCATATGGCAAATCTATAGCCAGTTTTTTGAGGAACTGCAAAACTGTTTTCCACAGTGGCTGGATCCTTCTACTTTCCCACCAGCAGTGGATGAGTGTTCCCATTCCTCCACATCCTTTCCAAGACTTGTAGTCCCCTGTGGTGTTTTTTTTTTAATAGCCACCATTCTAACAGGTATAAGATGGTCACAACCAATCCAAGGTCCACAGAGAAAAGGTGGCATTGGAGTGGGAAAAGTGGACATGGTGGCTGATGGGTATGGGGAATGGCAGGAAGAGATGAGATGTGGAGGCGCCTTTGGGACTTGGAGTTGCCCTGGATGGTGCTTCAGGGGCAACCACCGGACATTGTAAATCCTCCCAGGGCCCACTGGATGGAATGGGGGAGAGTGTGGGCCATGATGTGGACCAATGACCATGAGGTGCAGAGATACCCAGAGATGTACTTACCAAATGCAATGGATGTGTCATGATGATGGGAGTGAGTGTTGCTGGGGGGGGAGGGGTGCAGTGGGGGTGGTGGGGTTGAATGGGACCTCATTTTTTTTAATGTAGTATTTTTACAAAATCAATTTAAAAAAAAAGATGGTATCTCATTGTAGTTTTGATTTGTATTTCTGTAATAAGTAATGATGTTGAGCATCTTTTCATGTGCTTTATAGCCATTTTTATTACTTCTATGGAGAAGTGTCTGTTCCACACTCTTGCCTATTTATTAAATGGGTTGTTTGTGTTTTATTTCTGAAATATGGGATTTCTTTATACATGCTGTATATTAAGCTCCTATCAGATATATGGTTACCAAATATTTTCTCCTGTTGGTTAGGCTATATTTTCACTTTCTTGATAAACTTCTTTGAGGTGCAAAAGGCTTTAATTTTGAGGAGGTCCCATTTACCTAATTTTATTTGCTGCTAGTGCTTTGAGTATGAAGTTCATGAAGTCATTTTCTATTACAGTGTCCTTTAGATGCTTCCCTACATTGTCTTCTAAGGTCATTATGGTCTTAGCTCTTATATTTAGATTTTTTTATTCATCTTGAATTGATTTTTATATAAGGTGTGAGATGGTAATCCTCTCTCATTATTTGCATATGGATGGATATCCAGTTCTCCAAGCACCATTTGTTAAAGAGGCCTTTTTCTCCCAGGTGAATGGGCTTTGAGGCCTTGTTGAATATCAGATGGCTGTACATGCATGGATCTATATCTGAACTCTAAATATGGTTCCATTGGCCAGTATGTCTATTCTTGTGCCAATACCATGCCATTTTGACCACTATAGCTTTGCAGGAGGTTTTAAAGTCAGATAGTGTAATTCCTCCAACTTTATTTTTCTTTTCGCGATATGTCTTTGGCTATTCAGGGCCTCTTTCCCTTCCAAATTTCATAGTTTTTCCAGTTCAGTAAGAAATGCTGTGTTTGTTTGTTTGTTTGTTTGTTTGTTTTTGGAATGGTATTGAATCTGTAGATCAGTTTGGGCAGGACAAACATCTTAATGATATTTAGCCTTCCTATCCATAAATGGAGACTATTCCATTTATTTAAGTCTTCTTTGATTTCCTTTAACAGTGTTGTGTAGTTTTCTGTCCATAAATCTTTTGCATCTTTACTTAAAATTTCACCTAGGTATTTGTTTTTTTTTCCTTACTATCATAAATGATATTTTTTTTTCTTGATTTTCTCCTTGTATTGCTCCTCATTGGTATACAGAATTGCTACTTATTTTTATGCACTGATCTTATAACCTGCAACTTTACTGAACTCAATTATAAATTCTAGAAGCTTTCTTGTAGATTTCTCAGGGCGTTAAATGTGTAACATCATGTCCTCTGCAAATAGTGAAGTTCTGACTTCTTCCTTTCAAATTTGGATGCCTTTTATATCTGTTTCTTACCTCAGTGCTGGAGCAAGTTATTTTAACACAGTGTTAAATAGGGGTGATGATAGTGGGCATCCTTGTCTTGCTCCTGATCTTAGAGGGAAAGATTTCAGGATTTCACCATTATAAATGATGTTAGCTGTGTGTTCTTCATATATAAACTTGATCATGTTGATCATGTTCAGAAAGTTTTCTGGTATTCCTATCTTTTTTATCAAGTGTTTTTATCAATAAAGGGTTCTGTATTTTGTCAAATGCTTTTTCTGCATCTATAGATATGATTATGTGATTTTTTTTCTTTTGGTCTGTTTATATGGTGTATTACATTGATTGATTTTCTTATGTTAAACCATCCTTGTATACCAGGGATGAAACCCTCCTGGTCATGGTGTACAATTCATTTGATGTTTTGGTGAATATTTTGTTGAGGACATTTGCATCTAGATTAATTAGAGAGATTGGTCTGTAATTTTCCTTTCTTCTGGTGTCTTTGTTTGGTTTTGGTGTTAGGGTAATGTTGGCATCATAGAATGATATAGGGAGGCTTTCTTCTATTTTGATATCTTTGAACAGTTTAAGCAAGATTGGTGTTAGTTCTTTCTGGAACGTGTGGTAGAATTCATCTGTGAAGCTGTCTGGCCTGGGACTCTTCTTAGTTGGGAGGTTTTTAAGGACTGATTCGATCTCTTTCATTGTAATTGGTTTTAGTTGAGAACATCAATTTTTTCTTTCATCAATGTAGGTTACTTATGTGTTTCTAAGAATTTGTCCATTTCCTCTAACTCGTCCTTCTTTTCGGCATAGTGGTTCAAAGGATCCTCTTATGATAGTCTTTATTTCTGTGTGGTCAGTGATGATATTCCCTTTCTCATTTCTTATTTTATTTGCATCTTCTCTCTTTTTTCCTTTATTAATCTAGCTAAGTGTTTGTCAATTATATTGATCTTCTCAAAGAACCAGTTCTTGGTTTTACTTATTTTTTCTAGTGCTTTCTTATTTTCCATTTCATTTAATTCTACTCTGATCTTTGTGGTTTCTTTCTTTCTACTTCCTTTGGGGTTAGTTTGTTGTTTTTTTACTAATTCCTCCAAGTGTGTAGTTACATCTTCAATTCTAGCTCTTTCTTCTTTTTAATATGTGAATTTATTGTTGGAGATTTGGACCCAAAGGGTATTGAGAATGAAAGAAAGAGAAAAAGGGGAGTGAAAGAAAGAGAAAGAAAGAAAAAGAAAGTATGAGAGAGCTGGGATCAGGGGGTCTGCGAGTAATAACTCCTCAGACAACTTTATTGTTTACAAGGGGCTCTCTTTAGTGGAAGGATCATATAAGACCTTGCACAATTAATATTATACTCATGTAAGCAATGTAGAGTTATAGGAATAATAAAGTGGAGTATCTACAATGAAGTGGGAATATGAATATGGAGAATACAGTATGAATTAAAAGGCTATTGTGATAAGGAGAGAGGGAAAGAGAAAAGGAAGGATAATAACATAAAAAGTTAATAAAAGATAGAAAACAGAATAGAAGTGTTAGAAATAAAAGCCAGAAAAGTTGGTACTAAACAAAGAGAGGTGTAATATAAGAGCAACAACAAAAGATGGAAGGTAGAAAGATGTAGAAAGGAAAAAAGATAACATTGGTAGCCAAAATCAGTGCACACAGAAAGGAGGAAATTGAGGATGAGGATGAGGAAGCACAGCAAACAAGAAAGAAGCTGACAGCACCTAATTGAAAAAAAGAAAAAGAAAAAAAAAGGGTGTGGGATAAAGTGGAGGGAAAGTGAAAATAACACCACCAACAACAAAAACACAGACAAATCCTCAATCAAGGACTCAACGAAACAATTAAAAAACCAGACTTCCCTTTTAAACTCTTATTTAGGGAAATAAGAGACCCAAGGGAGTTTATACAAGGTTAATATCTATGTTTTCCCTATCTCAAAGTATCAGCTAATATCCCAGTGGGTTGTTACTCTGAGAGGAGCTGGGAACCAAACCATGATACCTTGCACATTCAAGACTGAAACTCCTCCAGTTTGCCAAACCATCCTTCCAGGTCAAATCCTCCTCAAAAAAATCCCCTTCCAGGGGCAGGATCGACTCTTTGCAATTAAAGAAGCTTCTTAGGAATCTATCCTTTTCCCTTTCTCCCAGTCTGACTTCCCTATTTCTCAGGACAGCTGGAAGCCCTTTTGAAATCTCCCCTCCAAAATTCAAATAGGACTGTGGTAAACCAAATCACCATTGAAAATAATGACTCTCAGTCTCTTTGAGAGAGAGCAGCCACACCTTGCCAGGAACTCTAAATATGCTCTTGGAAGCCTATGAAGCACTTCCTGCTGTCCCCCTCAGGTGTGTTGCACAGGATTAGTTAATTGCCTGGCTGTATCTTCTCCCAGATGTAACCCACAGAGGTTAGGTAAATCATGCTGCCTCAATAGATTCACCTCTCCTCTCTTCCTGGTTTCTCCTCAAGCCTGCTGGTATGCTCCTCAAAGCTCAAAAATGAGGGTTCAAGCTATTGAACCTGTACTTATAGGACTCCTCTCCACCTTTCACCAGAACTGCCACTCTCAGAGTTGTTCTCCTCTGGTTGTGTGACTGGCAAGGTTTGGGAAAAGCCACAGCTTCTTTCCCTGGGGGAGGGGCAGAAACCTGCAGTTTTACCTTGAACTATCACTGTTTTTTTTTTTTAATTTTTAAAAAAATATTACAATAAAAAATATGAAGTCCCATTCAACCCCACCGCCCCCACACCCCCACTCCCCCCACAGCAACACTCTCTCCCATCATCATGACACATCCATTGCACCTGGTAAGTACATCTCTGGGCATTGCTGCACCCCATAGTCAATGGTCCACATCATAGCCCACACTCTCCCACGTTCCATCCACTGGGCCCTGGGGGGGGATCTACAATGTCCCATAGTTGTCCGTGAAGCACCACCCAGGACAACTCCAAGTCCCAAAAACGCCTCCACATCTCATCTCTTCCTCCCATTCCCTGCACCCAGCAGCCACCATGGCCACCCTTCCCACACCAATGCCACATTTTCTCTGTGGACCTTGAATTGGTTGTGTCCATTGCATATCTATGTCAAGAGGGGGCTTATATTCCACAAGGATACTGGATGCAATCCTCCTGCTTTCAGTTGTAGGTACTCCAGGCTCCATGGTGTGGTGGTTGACATTCTTCAACTCCATGTTAGCTGAGTGGGGTAAGTCCAATAAATCAGAGTGTAGGAGTTGAAGTCTGTTGAAGTTCAGGGCGTGGCTATCGTATTGTCAGTCCAGAGATTCAAATCCCCTAAATATATCTTAAACCCCAGCACCAACTACAATTCCAGTAAAGTAGCATGAAAGTCTTGTGAAAAGAGATCCCATCTGAGTCCAGTTCCATCATGCAGAAACACCAGCTCCAAAGAAGGGCCATCTGATATGGCAGTGAACCCATCTGCCATGACCATAGAACCCGTGTGTCTCTTTAGCCCTCAAAAGAACCAATGCCTGGGGTTGTATCTACTTTATCTGTCTCTGAGACTCTGCTCAGGTGTGCATAAGGGCAATCCTGACAACCTCCAGACTCTTTTTTAGAGACTCATAGCCATATAAACTCATTTCTCCTTTCCATTTCCCCCTTACATTAGGTCAAACAGCATTTTAAAGTCATGTTATTATATGTAGACAGGGATATTCTGCTGATCCGCATTGAACCTTTTTTTTTTTTTTTTTTTTTTTACAATTCAAACTTTATTTCAAACTCAGAAAAATAAAATAACAGAAGAAGGTAGCTCAACAAGTTATGGAAGCATTCCTCCTGAAAAGTTCTATCCAGGTACTTTTATCTCATCTAATTTCATCTACTAACTCAATTGTTCCTCTAGTGTTCAGAAAGATACACAGATGAACACAGATTAGTTAAATGACATAGTCGAGCTCTCCTTATTAATGAAAATAATGAAGAAGAGAAAAATAATGCTTAATCATATTTATATTTCACAAAACCAAACCCCGTATTCTTTTTTTTCACCCTTAGCATTAATATAGCACCAACTTTGATTTTGCTCTAAAAACATTACAGTGTTGTTAACTATAGTCTATACATTACATTAGTTATATTTTCCCATGTACCAGAACATTCTTAACACCTTGTAGAAGAACATTCCTATAATTATGTTATTAACTACAATCCTCATCTACTGCCAAAATCATTGTTATACATTTCCTTATATTAGCCTCCAGCTGTTCTCCAACTAGCATTAATCACCTTAGACTACTCGTTTTGGCCGCAATCACATCCATAAATCAACAGTGTTTCTTACATTCATTATACATCAAGTCCACCGATTACCACATATTTGCATTTGACCTTATTAAACAGTCTATATATACCCAGCATTGTCTGCCCCTTCTCATCCCACATTCCATCTCCTACCAACCTACACTTCATAGTCCAACTCCCTAAATCCATGCACCATATTTAGTTCAGATCAGTGAAACCATATAACATTCATCCTTTTGTGCCCAGCTTATTTCACTCAACATAATATCCTCAGTATTTCTCTATGTTGTCATGTGCTTCCTCAATTGATTTCTTATTACAGATGAATAATATTCCATCATATGAATATACCACATCTTATTTATCCATTCATGGGTTGACAAACACTCTTGTTGCTTCCTTCTTTCAGCAATTGTGAATAAAGCTGCTATGAATATCGGTATGCAAATATTTGTTTGTGTCCTTGCTTTCAGTTCTTCTGAATATATTCCTAGTAGCAGGACTGCTGAATCATACGGCAGTTCTATATTTAGTTTCCTGTGGAATCACCAAATTGTCTTCCTCAGAGGTTCCACCATTTTACACTCCCACCAACAATGAAGGAGTTCCTATTTCTCCACATCCTCTTGAGCACTTACAGATTTCTGGTTTTTAAAAAAATAATGGCCATTCTGTATGGTGTGAGATGATATCTCATTGTAGTTTTGACCTGCATTTCCCTCATAGCTAGTGATGTTGAACAATTTTTCATGTGTCTTTTGGCCATTTGTATTTCCACTTTGGAAAAATGGCTATTCAATTTTTTTGCCTATTTTTAACTGGGTGCTTGTCATTTTGTTGTTAACTTGTGAGATATCTACGTATAACATGGTCATTCCCTTATCAGATATAGTTTCTGAAGACTTTTTCCCATTGAGTTGACTGTCTTTTCATCTTCTTAACTAAATCATTTGAAATACAAAGTGTTTAATTTTGAGGCAGTCCCATTTACCTATTTTTTCTCTTATTGCCCCATGCTTTGGGTGTAAGTTCCAATAAACCACCAGCAACCAAAAGATCTTGAAGATGTTTCCCTACATTTTCTTCTAGGAGTTTTATAGTTCTAGGTTTTATATCGAGGTCCTTGATTCATTGTGAATTAATTTTTGTATAAGGTATGAAACAGAGGTCCTCTTTCTTTCTTTAGATAGGGATATCCAGTTTTCCAAGCACCATTTGTTAAATAGGCTGCTCTGACCCAGCTGTGTGGGTTTGACAGCCTTGTCAAAAATTACTTGAGCTGCTCATGGATCCTTTTGCAAGACAGACCATATGCTGGGTCACAAGATGACTCTTCTCCCTGCGGCGGCGCATCTGACGGTGAGTTCCGGCCGAGCGGCGCCCTTCCGGCCGGTGCCGCCCGGCGTCCGCACTCTCCGTCCCGGCCCCGAGCCGCTCCCGGGCGCAGAGGCAGCGCGTGCGGTTGGCGTCGGGTGTGGGGCGCCGAGGCGGCTGTCCCGTGACGCTCCCGGACATTTTTGTTCTGTGAGGAATTGGTGCCGGCGCGGGGCTCTTCCCTGCTCGCGGCTGGGATCGCGTGTCCGCATTGAACCTTTAATTCAAGGTCATTTTCTAGTTGTATCTTCAGCTGGTATTTGGTAGTGATCCCTTGGTGCCAGGGAGGCTCATCCCCGGGTGTCATGTCCCATGCTGGGGGGAATGCACTGCATCTACATGCTGAGTTTGGCTTCGAGACTGGCCACATTTGAGTAACATGAATGAAGGCTGTCAGGAGGAAACTCCCAGGCACAATGCTGCTCTAGGCCTTGTTCTTATTGCAGGCGTATAGGCTCACAAGCATAGTCATTAGTATCAGGAGCCCACTGTTGGAGCCTCATTCCTTCCTGGTTCTTACCGTTGCACGTGACATGACCTCAATGATATGAAATAAGCAAGCTGCCTCAGAGAGCTAGAGACTGGAAAATAGGCTTACAGGAAATGGGGGGGAGGGGGCGGGTGGTGGAGGAAGTATGTGAGCCGACGTCTGCAGGGGTGGAATCTATGATGAGCTGGAGGTATGTATGAGCACAAAGAAGAGATAAAATGGGGCAAGGGGTTGCCTTTGGGTGGGGCTTTGCAGGTTTGAGGGGGGCTAGGGATGGGTGGACGGGTAATATTGCCCACAAAATTGGGGGGAGAGGGGCAACATACAAACATAGGAGAGTGTCAGGTGTTGGTTGAGAGTAAAATGCTGAGAAAATCGTATCAAAATATAATTAGGAGGGTTACCTGTTTAGGATGCTCAGAGGGGATGGTCTGATGCGGGACGGACTCCTGGGGAATGTCTGAATGCTCATTTTGCCAGGGTGGGTTGTACCATTGGGTAGAGACCCAGGAAGTGAGAGTGGGGATGGACCCACATCCTGGGGAGGACTAATGCCATCAAATAGAGGGAACTATATCTCTCGAGAGAAAGGGTGGCTCCCAGGGCATTAGGGCAGTTGAGCAAGTCAGGCCCTGAACACTGAACACTGTTTGCAAGTATCTCTGGACGTGGCTCCTTGGGAAATGGAGATTGGCTGTCGCTGTGGGCCCCAAGGGGAGGGTAAAATGGATGTTGAATGGATGCAACCAAGGTAAATGTGGGGGCAAGAGAGGAGTTTCGTGAGAGTACACGAGGATGAATATAAAACATGTAATATTACGCCAAAAACATATAGGGGATGACAGACTAATAATGTAAACCATAATGTAAAACATAGGATAACTAAAAAATTTAGAAAACTGTATATCCTAAAGTATGGACCACATTGTAAGCACAGATGTCACCTTGTTTGAAAGCTATTGTTTCGGAGTCTGTACATCAGTTTCAGTAAATATGATATGAATAAGTTAAAAGATTATCGCTGTGGAATGGAAAAGGTTTTATGGACTTGGAGGAGGCAAGATAGTCGCTGAGTGAGCTTGCCTTTGCGGTAGGTTCCGGGAGGAGACGGCTGGGCGCGGCTGCAGGCTCTCCAAAGCCGGGCTTTTTCGGGATTTTTGCAGGGCAGAAGTGCCTGGACATGGATTGGGTGGAAAGGTAACGGAGAGGATTGGTCTAGTAGATATAGTTTGGGTTCTATTGCCTGTGGGTGAGACCCGCGCGGGCTCCTCCCTGCTGGGGGTGGGGGGAGTCGCGGTTCAGCCCAGCGGCACCGCTTTTACACGGCTCTGAGCTGTCGAGGAGTTCACGAGCTCTGGGCGAACTGTGCACGGGTTGATGCGACGGGTCGCCTTTGCAGTGGGATTTGGGAAGATAGACGGTGCTTTATTTTGAAGCGGGAGAAACTTGTGATTGCGAAAATAAACAATAGTGCTTACGCCTGAAGCCCCGCCCCCAAAAGCCCGGCAGCCAGTCTCCGACCCAAATAGGCTGTAGGCAATAAAGAGACGTAATCGGAAAGTTGTATTAGGCTGCGGCAAGGGAGGGGGATACGTCTGGAAGCACATTAGGGAATATTTTGCGAAGCTTGGGAAATCCGATTTTCGAATCTGTTTTCGGCGTCACAGGCTGGGCTTCAGATCTGTACTAGCAAAGTGGCTGCGGTGTAGAGGCGCCCTCTAGTGGCAGAGGTTTGGAATCACAGGACGGGAGCTGTCTAAAAGCTGAAGTGAAATATACTAATGAGCCCAGCTAAGTAAATGAATTGCAGGGTTCAGTCATAATATAAAGTTTGCGGATCTGACTTCCCCCTTAAGGCTGGCACCCAGCTGAGGGGATCCCAGAGGGCTGTATTACACTGCGGGGCTCCCAGGCTTCCTGTAGACCAGATTGGAGGGTGCCAAGTCTGAATTCCCTAAAATCTGGTGGCCCACACCACAGAGACTCACATCTCTTGAGACCTCAATATCTCAGACTTTCCATCCCTGAATCCATCACGCACTGAGGTCCATCTGAGGTCCTTAAATGCCCTAGCTTTCAACGTTGGCGTTCTTTCCTTATCGTTTCATTTTGTTTTGTTTTTATTTTCATTTTGACTTATTCTTTACTTTTTTCAATTTCCTGATTGCTAACACCGCATTATCCCCTAGTCTTCTCTCACAGCGTATCCCCCAAAGTCTTTCTTTTACTCAGTTATTTAAGGCTTTTTTTCGTGGTAGGTGCTGTGAAGTGGGTGTTTTAATTCTGGGTAGTGCATATCTGTTTTTTTTTTTTTTCTTTCCCCTATCTGTTCCCCACCCCTTGCCCATCCCCTTCTACTTTCTTCCTCTCGTCCCTTCCCCCCCACTTTCTTTTTTTTTTCTTTCTTTCTTTTTTTCTGTTGTCTCTCTCCCTCTTGTCCCTCATATTCTACTTAGTTTATTTTAACTCAATTATAAAATAGGTGCGGCAGGAAACACCTCACATTCGCTGGGGTTTTCTCATCCTCCACTGCCTCATTTCTGTGTGAACTGATTTAGCCTACCTGCACTATCCTCTTCCCCCTACATCTTGATACCCGCCACCATCTACTGGCTCTCCCATATTCCACCTCCCACCTCCCTTGCTTCGATCCACGAAGGGTCTAAGTCTTAACTTCTAATACCTATGTTTTGTTTTCTGTCTGTTATCCACTCTTGAAACTATTACCATTTTTTTTCTCTTTCCCTCTCTCAGGAAACCAATAGCTTTTTAGCTCATACCATAATCTTACCATATTCAATCACCTACCTCATAATAGGTACTCTACCTACTGCTATAACTCTACACAA
Organism: Dasypus novemcinctus; assembly: GCF_030445035.2. NCBI lineage: Eukaryota > Metazoa > Chordata > Mammalia > Cingulata > Dasypodidae > Dasypus > Dasypus novemcinctus. The sequence continues at coordinate 2,198,592 of NC_080686.1, read as the reverse complement.
TTTACATAAATCTAACCTCCATCCTCCCAGATCTCATATTCTTGCTTTGCTAACATATATCACCAATATTACTTTACACTTTTCCCTTGCTTACACAATTGCCTTCCCCCAACACTAATACTTTCCTTTAAAGTGAACTTAACCAACAACAAGAAACTAGAATAAGAAGAAAAAAGTGACAAAGAGAAGATATAACACCTATGCAAAAATAACAGCTAATTAACCTCCAAGAGCAGACAAAGAAGCTAAGGAACTGATTAAATCCGTCAAGATAAAGAGATGACCAGAAAGCAACAAAAATCTACAAACCAAACCAGTAATCAGGAAAACATGGCTGAATCCAATCAACAAACCAATAATCACGAAGGGGAGCAAAACTTGGCACAAGCAATGAAAGATCTCAGAACATTTATCACCGACAAATTTGACGAAGTAATGAAAGAGGTTAACAACATGAAGACATCACTTGGAGGGGAAATTGCAAACATACGAAAAAACATAACAGATATGATGGGAATGAACACCACAGTTCAAGAAATCAAAAATACACTTGCAGCAAATATCAGCAGACTAGAAGAGACAGAGCAGAGAATTAGTGATGTGGAAGACAGTACTTCAGAAATCAAACAGATAGTAGAAGGGGTCAATAAGAAGATAGAAAAAATCCAATTAGGATTTAGGGACCTGAATGACAATGCAAAACGCTCAAACATACGTATTATAGGCATTCCAGAAGGTGAAGAGAAGGGAAAGGGGTCAGAAGGAATGCTGCAAGAAATAATGGCTGAAAACTTCCCAAATCTACTGAAAGAGACAGATGTACATATCCAAGAAGCACAGCACACTCCACAAGTCATAAACCCCAACAGGCCCACCCCAAGACATATACTTGTCAAATTATCCAATGCTCAAGACAAAGAGAAAATCCTAAAAGCAGCAAGAGAAAAGAAAACCATCACATACAAGGGAAGCTCAATTAGATTAAGTGCTGATTTCACTTCTGAAACCATGGAGGCAAGAAGGCAGTGGTATGATATAGTCAAGGTACTAAAGGAAAGAAATTTCCAACCAAGAATACTCTATCCAGCTAAATTAGCATTCAAACATGATGGAGAGTTCAAAATATTCGCAGACAAACAGAAACTGAAAGAGTATACCAACAAGAAACCTCCCCTTCAAGAAATTCTAAAGGGAGTTCTACAGGAAGAAAGGAAAAAACAGGAAAGGCAGAGTTGGAGGAGAGTATAAGACCAACAACAATAACAAAAAAGACAAAAAAAAATACAAACAAAAATATGACAAACACAAATCCAATCAAAATATGGCTAGCACAAATAATTCCTTGACAGTAATAACACTGAATGTCAATGGATTAAACTCACCTATCAAAAGATTCAGAATGGGACATTGGATAAGGAAATATGACCCATCCATATGCTGTCTACAAGAGACACATCTTAGACCCAGAGACGCATGGAGATTGAAAGTGAATGGCTGGAAAACAATCATACAAGCTAACAATAACCAAAAAAAGGCAGGAGTAGCTATATTAATATCAGACAAAATAGACTTTAAATGTGAAACAATTGTGAGAGACAAAGAAGGATACTACATTTTAGTGAAAGGGAAAATCTGTCAAGAAGATCGAACAATCATAAATATCTATGCCCCTAACAAGGGTGCCTCTAAATACGTCAGGCAAATGCTGGAAAAACTAAGTGAAAGAATAGATACATCTACAATTATAGTGGGAGATTTTAATACACCACTATCAACTCTAGACAGAACATCTCAAAAGAGAATCACCAAAGAAACAAAACATCTGAATAGTATATTAGAGGAGCTGGATCTAATAGATATATATAGATCGCTACACCCAAACACAGCAGGATATACATTTTTCTCAAGTGCACATGGATCATTCTCCAAGATAGATCATATGCTAGGCCACAAAGAAAGGCTGAACGAATTCAGAAAGATTGAAATCATACAAAACATCATCTCTGACCACAGTGGAGTCAAGCTGGAGATTTGCAAGGGACAGAAGCCCAGATTTCACACCACGATTTGGAAATTAAACAGCACACTCTTAGAAAAACAGTGGGTCAAAGAGGAAATCTCAAAAGAAATCAATGACTACCTTGAAACAAATGATAATGATAACACAACATACCAAAATTTATGGGATGCAGCAAAAGCAGTACTGAGAGGGAAGTTTATAGCCATAAATTCATATATCAAAAAAGAAGAAAGAGCAAAAATTGAAGAACTAACTGCACATTTGAAGGAATTAGAAAAACAACAACAAAGTAACCCAACAGGAAGAAGAAGGAAGGAAATAACAAAGATAAGAGCAGAACTAAATGAAATAGAAAATAAGAAAGCACTTGAACAAATAAACAAGACCAAGAGCTGGTTTTTTGAGAAGATTAACAAAATTGACAAACCTTTAGCAACACTAACAAAGAAAAAAAGAGAGAAGATGCAAATACACAAAATAAGAAATGAGAAAGGCGATATCACCACTGACCCCACAGAAATAAAGACTATCATAAGAGGATATTTTGAAAAACTATATTCAAACAAAAATGACAATCTAGAGGAAATGGACAAATTCCTAGAAACACATAAGCAGCCCATATTGACAAAAGAAGAAATTGATGATCTTAACAAACCAATCACAAGCAGAGAGATAGAATCAGTTATTAAAAATCTACCAACTAAGAAGAGCCCAGGGCCAGATGGCTTCACAGGTGAATTCTACAAAACATACAAAACTGACACCAATCCTGCTGAAAATATTCCAAAAAATCGAAAGAGAAAGAACATTACCCAACTCCTTCTACGATGCCAACATTACCCTAGTACCAAAGCCAAACAAAGACATCACAAGAAAGGAAAATTACAGACCAATTTCTCTAATGAATCTAGACGCAAAAATACTTAACAAAATACTTGCTAATCGTATTCAACAACACATTAAACGTATTATACACCACGACCAAGTGGGATTCATCCCAGGTATGCAAGGATGGTTTAACATAAGAAAATCAGGGAAACGGACTTTGGCCCAGTGGTTAGGGCGTCCGTCTACCATATGGGAGGTCCGCAGTTCAAACCCCGGTCCTCCTTGAGCCATGTGGAGCTGGCCATGCGCAGTGCTGATGCGCGCAAGGAGTGCTGTGCCACGCAAGGGTGTCCCCCGCGTAGGGGAGCCCCACCCGCAAGGAGTGCGCCCATGAGGAAAGCCGCCCAGCGTGAAAAGAAAGAGCAGCCTGCCCAGGAGTGGCGCCGTCCACACTTCCCGTGCCGCTGACGACAACAGAAGCGACAAAGAAACAAGACGCAGCAAATAGACACCAAGAACAGACAACCAGGGGAGGGGGGGAAATTAAATAAATAAATAAATCTTTAAAAAAAAAAAAAAGAAAATCAATCAACGTAATACACCATATAAACAGATTGAAGGGAAAAAATCACATGATTATATCTATTGATGCAGAAAAAGCATTTGACAAAATACAGCACCCTTTCTTGATAAAAACACTCCAAAAGATTGGAATACAAGGAAATTTTTTGAACATGATAAAGAGTATATATGAAAAACCTAAAGCCAATATTGTTTACAATGAAGAAATCCTAGACTCCTTCCCTCTAAACTCAGGAACAAGACAAGGATGCCCACTGTCTCCGCTCCTGTTTAACATTGTCTTAGAAGTACTTGCTCGAGCACTGAGGCAAGAACCAGAAATAAAAGGCATTCAAATTGGAAAGGAAGAAGTCAAAATTTCATTATTTGCAGATGACATGATCCTATACATAGAGAACCCTGAGAGATCTACAACGAAGATTCTAGAACTCATAAATGAGTTTAGTAAAGTCACAGGTTATAAGATCAATGCACAAAAATCAGTAGCATTTCTGTACACTAATAATGAGCAAGATCAGGAGGAAATCAAGAAACAAATACCATTCACAATAGTAAATAAAAAAATCAAATACTTAGGAATAAATTTAACTAAAGAGGTAAAGAACTTATACCCCGAGAACTATACAAGATTGTTCAAGGAAATCAAAGAAGACCTAAATAAATGGAAGACTATTCCTTGTTCATGGATAGGAAGACTGAATATTATTAAGATGTCTATCCTACCAAAACTGATCTACACATTCAATGCAATCCCAATAAAAATCAATGCAGCCTTCTTTAAGGAACTAGAAAAACTAACTATGAAATTTATTTGGAAAGGAAAGAGACCCCGAATAGCCAAAGACATACTGAAAAAGAAAATGAAATTGGAGGAATCACACTACCTGACTTCAAAACATACTACAAAGCTACGGTGGTGAAAACAGCATGGTATTGGCATAAGGAGAGACAGATAGACCAATGGAATCGAATTGAAAGCTCTGATATAGAACCTCACATATACAGTCACATAATATTCAATAAAGCCACCAAACCCTCTCAACTGGGAGAGAGTGGCCTATTCAACAAATGGTGTCTGGAGAACTGGATAGCCATATGTAGAAGAATGAAAGAGGATTACCATCTCACACCTTATACAGAGATCAACTCAAGATGGATCAAAGACCTAAATATAAGAGCCAAGACCATAAAAACCTTAGAAAGCAGTGTAGGGAAACATCTACAGGACCTTGTAATAGGAAATGGATTTATGAATATCTCACCAAAAGCACGAGCAGCAAAAGAACTAATAGATAAATGGGACTACCTCAAAATTAAAGCCTTCTGCACCTCAAAGGAGTTTGTCAAGAAAGTAAAAGGGAGCCCACACAGTGGGAGAAAATATTTGGCAATCATATATCTGATAAGAAACTTATAACGTGCATATATAAAGAACTTCTATATCTTGAAAATAAAAAGATAAACAACCCATTTAAAAAATGGGAAAAAGACTTAAACAGACACTTCTCCGAAGAAGAAATACAAATGGCAAAAAAGCACATGAAAAAATGTTCCAAATCTCTAGCTATCAGGGAAATGCAAATCAAAACTACAATGAGATACCATCTTACACCCCATAAGATTGGCAGCTATGAAAAAAACAGAAGAATACAAGTGCTGGAGAGGATGTGAAGAAAGGGGAACACTCATCCACTGCTGGTGGGAATGCAGAAGGATCCAACCGTTCTGGAGGACAGTATGGCGGTTTCTCAAAAAACTAGCCATAGATTTGCCATATGACCCAGCAATACCACTGCTGGGTATATACCCAGCAGAACTGAAAACAAGGACACAAACCGATATATGTACACCAATGTTCATAGCAGCATTGTTCACTATTGCCAAAAGTTGGAATCAACCCAAATGCCCATCAACAGATGAGTGGATCAATAAAATGTGGTATATACACACAATGGAATACTACTCGGCTGTAAGAACAAACACACTACAAACACATGTGATAACATGGATGAATCTTGAGAACCTTATGTTGAGTGAAGCAACCCAGACATTGAAGGACAAATACTACATGACCTCAATGATATGAAATAAACAAGCTGCCTTAGATAGTAAGAGACTGAACGATAGGCTTACAGGAAATCGGAGGGCGGAGGAAGGATATGAGCTGATGTCTGCAGGGGTGGAATTTAAGACGAGATGGTGGTAAGTATGAACACAAAGAAGAGATAAAAGGGGGGCAAGGGGTTGCCTTTGGTTGGGGCTTTGGGGGTTTGAGGGTGGCTGGGGAGGGACGGATGGGCAACATTGCCCAAAAGTGGGGGGAGGGAGGGGTAGCATACGAACACCGGAGAGGGTCAGGTGTTGGTGGAGAGTAAAATGCCGAGAAAATAATATCAAAATATAATAAAGAGGGTTACCTGTTTAGAATGCTCGGAGGGGGGGTCTGATGCAGGACGGGCTCCTGGGGAATGTCTAAATGCTCATTCTGCCAGAGTGGGTGTCACCATGGGGTAGAAACCCAAGTAGTGAGAGTGGGGGTGGACCCACATCCTGGGGAGGACTAATTCCACCAAATAGAGGGAACTGTATCCCTCAAGAGAAAGGGTGGCTCCCAGGGCATTGGGGCAGTTGAGCAAGTTAGGTCCTGAACACTATTCCATCTATCTCTGGAAGTGGCTCCTCAGGAAACGGAGGTTGGCTGTCACTGTGGGCACCAAGGTGGAAGGGAAAATGGACGTTAAATGTGTGGAACCAAGGTAAATGGGGGATAAGAGAGGAGTTCCTTGAGAGTACACAAGGATGGATATAAAACATGTAATATTACACCATAACATATAGGAGATGTCAGACTGATAATGTAAACCATAATGTAAAACATAGGATAACTAAGAATGTAAAGAACTGTATATCCTAAAGTATGCACCATAATGTAAGCACAGATGTCACCTTGTTAGAAAGCTAATGTCTCAGACTCTGTACATCACGTTAAGTAAATATGATATGAATAAGGTGTAAGAGTATCGCTATGGAAGGAAAAAGGGTTTGTGGTGGATGTATGGGAGTGCTGTATATTATATATATGCATTGCTGTGGTCTAGGACTCCTGTGAAGAGAAGCTGAATAATTAGGGGGGGAAAAAAAAAAAAAAGATATGATGTAGAATTTTTTCAAGTCAACATTCTTTATCTAAGTTCTTTATCTAACTTTATCCAAGTTCTTTATCTAACCTTTAAATCCATCGCTATATGCCATTCCCTGGTAAGGGACCATGACATTATATCGGGCTTCAAATTTCGGGGAGTTCTGGATCACAGAGTGTTTCAACAATGGCAATGGAGGGATACTGGTATGGGTTACCAATGACAGGTAATATATGGCTGACAGGGAGCTGTACAGAACATGTGTCCAGGGTGCATGGTAATGTTTGGATATACTCATAGTGGCAACAATTAAAAACCACAGCAGGGGGGGGTACTGGATTCCTGGCCAATGGTGTTCTGTCATGGTCCCTAGGGGAGCAGCGATAGTCTCCCAGGTACAGCGGCGGGGACCGGGAGGGAGTGAGGGTTCAACAGTGAGCCCCTGATGCTAATGACTATGCTTGTGAGCCGATAAGCCTAAAATAAGAACAAGGCCTAGAGCAACATTGTGCCTGGGAATTTCCTCCTGTCAGCCTTCATGTTACTCAAATGTGGCCAGTCTCGAAGCCAAACTCAGCATGTAAATGCAATGCCTTCCCCCCAGCGTGGGACATGACACCCGGGGATGAGCCTCCCTGGCACCGAGGGACCACTATCAACTACCAACTGATGATGCAACTGGAAAATGACCTTATACGGAAGGTTCAATGTGGATCAGCAGAATATCCCTGTCTACATAAAATAACATGACTTTAAAATGCTGTTTGACCTAAAGTAAGGGGGAAATGGAAAAGAGAAATGAGTTTATATGGCTACGAGTTTCTAAAAAAGAGTCTGGAGGCTGGCAGAAGGATTGCCCTCATGCACAACTGAGCAGAGTCAGAGAGACAGATAAAGCAGATACAACCCCCAGATATCGGTTCCTTCGAGGGCTAAAGAGACCCATGGGAGTTATGGTCATGGCCGATGGGGTTAAATACCAGGTCAGATGGCCCCTTTTTGGAACTGGTGTTTATGTGTGATGAATCTGGGAACTCAGATGGGATCTTCCTTCATAAGACTTTCATGCTAAGGTGATGGAGGTGCAGTTAATGTTGGGGTTTAAGATATATTTAGTGGATTTGAATCTCTGGACTGACAATGTGATAGCCAGGTCCTGAGCCTCAACAGACTCCAGCACCTACAATATGATTTATTGGACTTATCACACTCAGCTAAGATGGAGTTGAAGAAGGACAACCACCACACCATGGAGCCTAGAGTGATTACAACTGAAAGTGGGAGGATTGCATCCAACATCCATGTGGAATCTGAGCCTCCTCTTGACATAGAGGTGCAATGGACACAACCAATCCAATGTCCACATAGAAGAGGTGGCATTGGATTGGGAAAAGTGGACATGGTGGCTGATGGGTATGGGGAAAGGCAGGAAGAGATGAGAGGTGGAGGCGTCTCTGGGACATGGAGCTGCCCTGGATGGTGCTTCAGAGGCAATCACCGGACATTGTAAATCCTCACAGGGCCCACTGGATGGAATGGAGGAGAGTATGGGCCATGATGTGGACCATTGACTATGAGGTGCAGAGGTGACCAAAGATGTACTTACCAAATCCAATGGATGTGTCATGATGATGGGAACGAGTGTTGCTGGGGCGGGGGGAGAGGTGGGGTGGGGGGGTGGGGTTGAATGGGACCTCACATGTATATTTTTAATGTAATATTATTACAAAATCAATAAAAAAAATGTAAAAAAAAAAAAGGAAAAGGTTTTATGGTGGATGTGTGGAGTACTGTATATTGTATATGTGAATTACTGTGATCTAAGACTCTTGTGAAGAGAAGCTCAATAATTAGGAAAAAAGAAAAGAAAAAGATAGGATGTAGAAATTTTTCCAAATCAATATGTACTCTAGATCTAACCTTTAAGCTCATCGCTATATTCCATTTTACTAGTAAGGGAACCGGACATTATATTGGGATTCGTTTTACAGGAAGTTTTGGATCACAGAATGGTTCAACAATGGCGGTGGAGGAATACTGGTATGGGATGCTATTGACAGGCTATATATGGTTGACAGAGAGTTATACAGGGCATATGTCCAGGGTGCATGGTAATGTTTGGATATACTCATAGTGAAAACAATTAAAAACAACAGCTGGGGGGGATACTGGGTTACTGGCCAGGGGGGCTCTGTCTTATCACTGTTTTTGTTACGCTCTCTCCAGATCGATGTCCAGCAGCCTCCTGCTTTGTGGGTTCCTAAAACAGCTCACCCAGGTAGGATTTTGTCCCCACTTGTTGCAGGAACATGGTTTTAAGTTAAAACGTTCCCATAATGCAGATAAAAGTGCAGGATTAGGAACACCAGACCTTGACTAGACAGAACACTGGTCAGCACAAGAAATTGTTTGCATGAGGAGGCATTTGAACTTTTATACCTGTTCTTTATTATTATTATAAACTCCACACCCATTCTTTATTGTTGTAAATATTTCTTATTATTGTAAATAACAAACAGCTGCTTGTAAGTTCCTAAATAAATATGGTGTGGGAACGAGGGTTGAGGCTCTCAGTTCCCAAAGCTGTGAGCCCCCTGGTTCCATCCTTGGTTCCTCTCTGGTGTCTCTCTCTGTCCTTTATATTCTTTAAGTTTTGCATCACCTTCCCTTCAAGGCAACCAATTGTAGAGCTGGTTCTCAGCACCCAGTCAGCTGTTTTTTTTTTGTACTCTGAAGCCATCTTGCCCCAGCTCTCCCCTATTAATATTTTACATGTGTATGGCATGTTTGTTTCAACTGATGTACAAATACTGAAGCATTGCTGCTATGTATGGTCAATGGTTTACATTAAGGTTTACATTTTGCCCATACAATTTTATAGGATTTGACAAAATTTAATATGGCCTGTATCCTTCATTGCAAGATCATGCAGAACACTTCCAATACTTTAAAAATGCCCTATGTTCCATCTAGTCTACTCATCCTACTCGTCCCTCAGAACCCAAGGTAACCACTAAGTTTAAATGTTTGAAAAATAAGGTTCATAGTTACATGCAGTAATATTGAAGGCCTGACATATTGGTCTGTTTTAATTTATTAGGCACTGCCTATGTTCTCAAAAGATTCTTGTCCTTTGAGTTAAGAACAGAGCAGTATTCCCTAGGATGGGAGTTTAATATTTTCTTACTTCTTGTAGGGTCCTCCACCCACTGATATAACACTATGACAAAATGAAAAAATTGGTATTGCATAGAGGCATGCCCCAGATGCACCCTGTCCCACATATTTCCCCAGCCCTGATGCCTTGCACCAGTAATCCTCCTCTGCCATATTTGCCAAAAGAATATTCCCACAATTGTAGTTTTAACCACAAATCTATAAATCCTCAGAGTTGACCTGCTCCTTCCTCAAACCTACCCAGTTGAATGGATACTCCATCCCATACCCCCACCTAGTCCCCGTCACACCTAATCACATTCCTGCACCCTCATTCCCAATCACATCACTGCACCACTATCGCCCCCACCCACTGCCCAACCACCATCTTCCACCTTATCTGAGATTTTGCCCATATTAAGCATTGGCTTATGACTCTCTATGCCCTTTCTCTTACCTGATAACCTATATTCTAGACTCTAGTTCTATGTGTCTGCTCAAATTGCTTAAGTCATATCAGTGAGGTCATGTAATATTTGTCCTTTGGTGGCTGATTTACTTCACTCAACATAAAGTGTTCAAGATCCATGCATGTTCTCCTATGTGTTAATACTGCATTCCTTCTTACAACTGAGGAATCACTGTATGTATATACCACAGTTTGCTTATCCGTTCATCTGTCGATGGACACTTGGGTTGTTTCCAACTTTTGGCAATAGTGAGTAATGCTGCTATGAACATTGATGTGCATGTATCTGTTCATGTACCTGTTCATAATTCTCTGGGCATATACCAAAAGCTAAATGCTGGATCATATAGCAGTTCTATAGTTATTAATAGTTTCCTGAGTAACCAAGAAACTGTCCTCCATAATGGCTGCACCATTCTACATTCCAACAAGCTGTATAGATGAGTGTTCCCTTTCCTCCCCATTCTCTCCAACACTTGTATTCCTATTTTTTAAATAGCTGTTAGTCTAATAGATGTAAGATGATATCTTATTTTAGTTTTGACTTGCATTTCCGTAATAGATCTTGATGTTGAGCATTTTTTCATGTGCTTTTTAGCCAATTGTATTTCTGTTTTAGAGAAATGTCTAGTCACATTTCTTGCCCATTAATAAACTGGGTTGTTTGTCTTTTTATTTTCAAGATAAAGAATTTTTAATGTGTGCTGGATATTAGACCATTATCAGATACATGGTTACCAAATATTTTCTCTCAGTTGCTTGACTGCCTTTTCACTTTCTTGACAAACTCCTTTGAAGTTGAAAAGTATTTTTGAGGAGGTCCCATTTATCTATTTTATCTTTGTTGCTTGCACTTTGGGCATAAAGTTTATGAAGCCATTTCCTACTACAAGGACTGTTAGATGCTTCCCTACATTATCTTCTAGGAGTTTTATGGTTTTGGCTCTTATATTTAGTTCTCAATTGATCTTAAGTTAATTTTTATATATGGTATGAGATGGTGATTCTCATTCTTTTGGATATGGATATCCATTTGTACAAGCACCATTTGTTGAAGAGGTCATTCTGTCCCAGTTTGAGTGGGCCTGGTGGCCTTGTTGAATATCAGTTGACCAATATGCAAGGATCTATATAGAACTCTCAGTTCTCTCCCATTGGTCAATATGTCTATCCTTATGCCAACACCATGCAGTTTTTTTTAAAGATTGATTTATTTCCCCTTCCCTTCCTCCCACCCTGCTGTTTTTGCTGTCTTTGTCTTCTTATTTTCTCTCCTCTAGGATTCACCAGGATTCATCCTGGAGACCTCTGATGAGGAGACAGTTACCCTGTCAATTATGCCACCTCAGTTCCTGGTTTCTGCTGTATTTCACCTTGACTCTCCACTTGTCTCTCTTTTGATGTGTAATCATCTTGCTGTGTGACTCACTTGTGTCATCATCTTGCCCCATGATTCATTTGCACGGGGCACTGGCTCACCATGTGGACACTCATGTGATCACTGGCTCATCATGCAGGCAGTTACATGGACACTGGCTTGCCAAATGGGCATGCTTTCTCTTCTTCTTTTTCACCAGGAGGCCCCAGGGATCAAACCCAGGTCCTCCCATATGGTAGGCAGAAGCTCTATCACCTGTGCCACATCTGCTTTCCCTACCATACAGTTTTGACTACTGTAGTTTTTTAGTACTTTTTAAAGTTAAGTAGCATGATCCTTCCAATTTCATATTTCTTTTTCAATAAGTTTTTGGCTATTCAATGCCCCTTGCCTTCCAAATAAATTTCATATCAGCTTTTCCAATTCAGTAAAATATGTTGTTGTAATTTTTATTGAGATCATGTTAAATCTGTAAATCAATTTTGGTAGGACAGACATCTTAATCATGTTTAGTCTTCCAACCCATGAACACAGAATGTTCTTCCTTCCTCTAACAGTATTGTGTAGTTTTCAGAGTACAATTCCTTCACATCTTTAGTTAAGTTTACTCATATGTATTTGATTATTTTGTTACTATTTTAAATGGATTTTTTAATGGATTTCCTTCTCAGATTGCTCATTAATGGTGCACAGAAATGCTGGATTTTGTGCGTTGATCTTATATCCTGCCACTTTATTCAATTCATTTATCAGCTCTAGAAGCTTTGTTGTAGATTTCTCAAGGCTTTTTTTGTATAGAATCATGTCATCTATAAATAGTGAAATTTTTAATTCTTCCTTTCCAATTGGGATGCCTTTTATATCTTTTCTTGCCTAAGTGCTTGAGGAAGTACTTTGAACAATGTTAAATAAGACAGTGGGCATCATTGTCTTCTTTCAGGTCTTAGAGAGAAAACCTTTAGCATTTCACCTTTGAATATGATGTTAACTGTGGGTTTTTTATATATACACTTTATCATGTTGAGGATGTTTCCTTCTCTTCCTATGTTTAAAACATTTCTTATTAAGAAAGTATGCTGTACCTACAATCTGATTTATTGGACTTACCACACTCAGCTAAGATGGAGGTGAAGAAGGACAACCACCACACCATGGAGCCTAGAGTGATTACAACTGAAAATGGGAGGATTGCATCCAGCATCCAGGTGGAATCTGAGCCTCCTCTTGACATAAAGGTGCAATGGACACAACCAATCCAGTGTACACATAGAAGAGGTGGCATTGGATTGGGAAAAGTGGACATAATGGACAAAGGGTATGGGGAAAGGCAGGAAGAGATGAGAGGTGGAGGCGTCTTCGGGACATGGAGCTGCCCTGGATGGTGCTTCAGAGGTAATCACCGGACATTGTAAATCCTCACAGGGCCTACATGATGGAATAGAGGAGAGTATGGGCCATGATGTGAACCAATGTATATGAGGTGCAGAGGTGCCCAAAGATGTACTTACCAAATCCAATGGATGTGTCATGATGATGGGAACGAGTGTTGTTGGGGGGGGGAGAGGGGGGGTGGAGGGGTGGGGTTGAATGGGACCTCACATATATATTTTTAATGTAATATTATTACAAAGTCAATAAAAAATAAAAAAATTAAAAAAAAAAAAAAAGAAAGTATGCTGTAGCATGTCAGATGATTTTATTGCATCAACACAAATGAACACATGATTTTTTAATTCCAATTTGTTATTGTGGGGCATTACATTGATTGATGTTCCTATGTTGGATCATCCTTGCACACCAGGGATGAAACTCACTTGGTCATACCAGTGAGGAAACCCACTTGACAATCTTGTCAAACATCACTTTCCCATAAATTTGTGGGTCTATTGTTGAATACTCAATTGGTCAACATATCTATCCTTATGCTAGTGCCATGCTGTGTTGTGTTTCTTTAACTACTGAAGCTAAGTAATATGTTTTAAAGTTAGGAAGTGAAAGTCCTAACTACATTCTTTTGAAAGATTTTCATTCTTTTTAAAGATTTTTTTTTTGCTATTCAGGACCTATTACCCTTCAAAATAAATTTGATACATTACTTTTCCAATTCTTTAAAAAAGGCTGTTGAAAGTTCGGTTGCTATTGTTTCGAATATCTAGATAAATTTGGGTAGAATTGACATCTTCATGATATTTAGTCTTCCAATCCATGAAAATGAAATATCCTTCCATTTATTCAGGTCTTTTTTTGTTTCTTTTAGGAAAGTTTGTGGTTTTCCAAATGCAAGTCCTTCATGTCCTTGGTTAAGTTTATTGCTAAATATTTGATTCTTTTAGTCTCTAGTGTAAATGGGATTTTTTCCTGACCTCCTACTCAGATTGCTCATTATAGAAATGTTACTATTTTTTATCCTGCCACTTACATGAATATGTTTATTATTTCTTGTAACTTTATTGTGGATTTTTTGGCGGGGAATTTCTAGATACAGGATCCTGTCATCAGAAAATAATGTAAGTTTTACTTCTTCCTTTCCCATTTGAATATTTTAAAATTCATTTTCTTGCTTATTACTCGAGCTAGAACTTCTGGCACAATACTGAATAAAAGTGGTAATAGCGGACATCCTTGTCTTGTTCCCAATCTCAGTGGGAAATCTTTCAGTCTTTCTCCATTGAGTATGTTTGCTGTGGTTTTCCATACATACATTTTTTTCATGTTGTGAAAATTTCCTACTATTCCTATATTTCAGAGAGTTTTCATCAAGAAAAGATGGGTTTTGCCAAACGCCTTTTCCATGTAAATCAAAATGACCACGTGATTTTTCTTCCTCAATTTAGTAATGTGATTTGTATTACATTGATTTTCTTGTGTTGAACAATGATTGCATTCCTGGGATAAAATCCACTTGATCATAATCTATAATTATTTCACTGTGCTGTTGGATTTGATTAGAGTATTTGGGTGAAGATTTTTGCATCTATATTCATTAGGGTATTTAGCCTATAATTTTCTTAATTCACAGTATCTTTGGCTTTAGTTTAGGGTAATATTGGCTTCATAGAATAAGTTTGGAAGTGATCTCCCCCATTCTATTTTTAGGGAGTGCTTGAGCAAGATTATTAAATCTTTGAATGATTGGTAGAATTCACCTGTGAAGCCATCTGGTCCTTGGCTTCTCATCTTTGATTTCCTTTTCAAACCTTCTCATCTTTTGATTTCCTTTTCAACCCCCTTATTTGTTATTCATTTGTTTTGCTCTTCAACTTCTTCTAGGGTCAGTGTAGGTTGTATGTGTGTTTCTAGGAATTTTTCCATTTCATCTACATTGTCTAGTTTGTTGGTATACCGTTGTTCAATCTCTGTATTTATTTATGGTCTCCTTTATTTCTGTGGAGTCAGTAGTAATGTTCCCTTGGTAATTTCTGATTTTATTGACTTAGTTTCTCTCTTTTTTCTTTATTAGTCTAGCTAAGTATTTGTTGATTTTATTGATCTTTTCAAAGAACCAACTTTTGATTTTGTTGATTCTATTGTGTTTTGGTCTCAATTTCACTCACTTCTGCTCTGATCTTTATTACTTCCTTCTGCTTACTTTGGGATTAGTTTGTTGTAATTTTTCTGGTTTCTGAAGGTGTTCAGTTAGGTCTTTGATTTTAGCTTTTCTTTTTTAAATTGCAGACATTGAGGAGTATACATTTCCCTCCCCACACTACTGTTTCTGCATCCCATAGGTATTGATACATTGTGTGCTCATTTTCATTCATCTCAAGATATTTACTGATTACTCTTGCAATTTCTTCTTTGATTCACTGATTGAGCATTTTCTTTAACTTCTGTACATTTGTGAGTTTTCCCTTTCTCCACCTTATATTGATTTCCAGCTTCATTCCATTATGATCCGACCTAGTATCTGCATAATTTCAATCTTTTAAAGTTAATTGAGTTCTGATTTATGTCATAACATAAGGTCTATCCTGGAGAAAGATCCACGAACACCTGAGAAGAATGTTTTGGGGTGTAATATTACATATATGTCTGTGAGGTCTAGTTCATTTCTCATATTATTCAAGTTCTCTGTTTCCTTATTAATCTTTTGTCCAGCTTTTCTGCCCAAAGAAGAGAATGTTGTGTTTAAGTCTCCAACCATTATGATAAAGGCATATATTTCTTTTTTCAGTTTTGGAAGTATGTGCTATGCATTTTGGTTAGGTGCATAAATATTAATTATTGTTATTTATTTTTGGTGAACTGCTCCTTTTGTTAATATATAATGTCCTTCATCTCTTGTAAAAGTTTTGTATATAAATCTACTTTGTCCAATATTAGTATGATTACTTCAGCTTTTTTTTTTTGGATTGCTGTTGGTGTGGAATATCTTTTTCCAACCTTTTACTTTCAGTCAACTTGTGTCCTTGCATGCATGTAAGGTGAATCTCTTGTAGACAGCATATAGATGGCTGAGATATTTTATCCAGTCTATTTCTTTTTGAGGGACTGTTCAATCCATTGACATTTAACATTTTTTAAAGGTTTATTTATTTATTTATTTATTTATTTATTTATTTATTTATTTATTTATCTCCCCTCCCTCCCCCACACTGGTTGTCTGTTCTCTGTGTCCATTTGCTGTATGTTCTTTGTCTGCTTCTGTTGTTGTCATTGGCACAGGAATCTGTGTCTCTTTGTTGTTGCATCATCTTGCTGCATCATCTCTTCATGTGTGCAGCACCTTTCTTGGGCAGGCTGTGCTTTCTTTCGTGCTGGGTGGCTCTCCTTATGGGGCACACTCCTTGCATGTGGGGCTCTCCTACACAGGGGACACCCCTGCATGGCATGGCACTACTTGAGTGCATCAGGACTGTGCATGGGCCAGCTTACCACACGGGTCAAGGAGGCTCGGGGTTTGGACTGTGGACCTCCCATGTGGTAGGCAGATGCCCTAACCACTGGGCCAAGTCTGCCACCCTGACATTTAACATTATTACTGTAAAGACATTACTTATGTCATCCAGTATATCTTTTGAGTTTCCATCGACCTGTCTTACTCTCTCTCTCGACCCTTTTTGTGACCCTTACTAATAATTTTGTGTTTCTTTCTGGTTACAGCACTCATTTTAGTATCTCCTGTAAGGCTGGCCTCTTTTAAGCTTTTACATACTCTTTAATTTTTTATCTATGAGGAATTAAACTTACCCTAAGTTCTGAAGGGCAGTTTTGTTGGTTAATGAATTCTTGACTGGCAGTTTTTCACTTTCCAGAGCTTTAAAGTGCCATACCTATGCTTCTTGCCTCCATGCTTTCTGAAGAGAAACTGGAACTTAGTTTTTTATTTAATACACTTTTAATTTATTTTTAAAAGATACATAGATCATGCAAAATGTTACATTAAAAAATATAGGGGTTCCCATATATCCCGCTTCCCACACCTCCCACTTTTCCCACATCAACAATTTCCTTGATGAGTGTGGTACATTCATTGAATTTGATGAATACATTTTTTAGCACTGCTACAAAACATGGATTGTAGTTTACATTGTAATTTACACTCTCTCCCAGTTCATTCAGTGGGTTATGGCAGGATATAATGTCCTGCAACTCTCCCTGCAATATCACACAGGACAATTCCAAGTCCCAAAAAAAGCCCCATATCACACCTCCTTTTCCCTCTTTCTGCCTTCAGCAACTCCAGCGACCACTGGCTCCACATCAATGATATAAGTCACAATAATTCTATAGTAGAATACCAGTAAGTCCACACTGGTTTATATTTTATTCCTCCATCCCGAGGACACTGGAATGGTGATATCCACTTCATGACTCATTTGAGAGAGGGCTTTGATCCCACATGGATGGTGGATGGGACTCTGAGACTCAACACTGTAGACTCCCTCAGTTTCTTGGTGTGGTGCCTGACCATTCTCACCTCTCTGTCAGCTGACCTGGGTAAGTCCAATGAACTGGAGAGTAGATGCTGCATCACCACTGAGGCTCAGGGAAAATCTGACACATGGAGATCCCAGAGATACAAGTCTCCTGGACATACAACAACCCCAGTGCCAACCACAGGTTGAATAAAAGGAACAGAAGAGTCATGTGTAGAGAAGGCACTTGTGAGTACATCTCCATCACACTCAGGAGTACAAATTCCAAAGTAGGGCCCCTGGCCAGGCACTAAGTTACAGAGATATTTGGCATGACCATAAGACCTGGGTGTCTCTGTAGCCCTCAGGAGCACCACTACCTGGCATTGTATCTACTTCGGCTGTCTATGAGATCTCTGCTGAAAAGTGCATAAGCCCAACCTCTCTGATGACCTCCTCACATATTTTGAAGTCTCTGAGTCATATAAACTCATTTGCCTTTACCATTTCCCCCTTTTATTCAAGATCTTTTTCCAGTTGAATCACCAGCCAGTGCTTGGCAGTAATCCCTTGGTGCCAGGGAGGCTCATCCCTGGGAGCCATGCCCATGCTGGGGGGAAGGTAATGCATTTATATGCTCTTTGGCATAGAGTGGCCATATTTGAGCAACATAGAGGCTCTCAGGAGGTAACTCCTAGGCACCCTGCAACACTAGGCCAAGTTGAAATTTCAAGCCCTACAGGCTCATAAGCATAGTGATCAGTATCAAGGGCCCATCATTGGATGTCTTTCTTCATTGGTCATTGTTCTTGCACTTGGGGGATTCTTGCTTTTCCATTGGGAAATGTGGCAGAGCTCCCCAGGATGGGAACAAAGCACTCCTTCAGTTGTGTGAATTTCTATCAACTGTGTCCATACCCAATGAACATCTGGACATATCTATATACCCTATGTGAATTTCCAGTTAAATTCCTCTTATGCATCCCCCATCAATGACACCCCACACCAATGTTGCTTCTCTGCCATTGTTGAAACTCTCTGAGGCCTTAACTTCTTTAAAAATGAAGCCTATATAAGATAAAGGAATGGTTCTCTTAAAAAACAGAAGCCTAATATATTGCCAAATTCAATTAATAGGTAAATCACGTAGTAATGATAGGTTTAAGCATTAGAAACAGAATACATAATAATTTAGAAAAACTAAAGTTAAGTTAAAAAATAGGGATATTAAAAAGGAAAAATATTTAAAAAAATTTTTTTGACGTTTTGCCTTTCATCACACTAATCGGTGTCCTGTATGTACAGTGGCAAGGCAATCTCTTCCATTTCTTCCTCAGTGTCTTTTTTTAAATTATTTTTTAATTTATTGAAATATATCACTCACACACAAACATATATAAGCAATAAGTGTATAATAATTGTGAACTTACAAACCAAACATATATAACATCAAAGAAACATATATATATCTCACCCTACCACCAATAACTTGCATTGTTTTTAACTTTATTAACTAATGATTAAAGAGCATTGTTAAAATACTAAACAAAGTATTTTCCCCTAACCAATCCAGTTGTTATTATCTTTATATCATTTATATATAAACACACATAAACAAGTATATAGTAAAAGTTGTGAACTTACAAAGCAAACATACATAACATCATACAGGGGTCCCATACATCAACCCTCCACCAACACCTTGCATTGTCATGAGACGTTTGTTTCAAACCATGAAAGAGCACTGTCAAAATCTTACTACTTTTTTTTTCAAACAGGCCTCACATATTTATTACTGAACCAATGTATTTACGCCAAAGCACAAAAATAACTTTTTCTTCCAATAAAGTCCAACTGTTAAGAAAGAGTCTCCTTCAACAAGATGTAAGTGAACTCAATACAGCGTAAACATGTGAATTATTACGTGTGTGATTCCTTACAGACCCAGTTTGGTTCTTCTCCAATGTCTTCTCTTGAAGTTGTACCTGATTTTATTGCCAGTTTTCATTCGAATCCACTGAGGAATGGGACGATTCTGTTTTTGTTTCTTGGCCAGGAATCGCTTGATTCTAAAAGTCTTATGAGAAGACATGGTGAAGCTTGAAGTCAAACGCACACACAATGGCAGACGAAGAGAGAGAAAGAGCAAAATCTTACTACTAATCATAGTCCTTACTTTACATTTGGTGTGTTTTCCCCCAACCCACTCTATTATAATTTTTTAAATATATTTTTATGACAGAAGTTGTAAACTTATAAAACAATCATGCACATGTGCAGAATTCCCAAACAACATCCCTCCATCAACACACCACAATGCACTGTGTCATTTACTACAGAAAAAATAATATCATCTGATTGTTACCATGTCCATAGTGTATATTTGACTCACGTTTTCCATACTGCCTCAATACCAACACAGTACATCTTTCACTCTAGCTGTATTTTTCCCATGCTTCTCCACATTCCCATCACCTGCAATAGTGATATACATTTGTTCTAGTTAACAAAGGACACTCTTGCATCTGAACCATCAACCACAATTCTCGCCCATCTCTTGGTTTACTGTGCTATCCAGTTCCTAGATTATTCTCAAGCATTCTATCAACTGGCATTTACATAACTAGACTACCATTTTCAGTCACATCCCCATTTATAAACTAGCTGTTACTGTGTGTTACCATCCACTCTGTACATTTCCATGATTTTACAGTAAAGTTAATTAAAACTTCTACATATATTAATCATCAGTAGTCCACTCAGTCCTTCTTTTATCTCCTTTAAGAATCCACCACATACCATCAGGACTTGAAGGTATTTTCCAGTAATTTCTTCTAGAAATTTTATGGTTCTTGCTTTTATTTTTAGTTTTTTTATCCATTTTGAGTTAGTTTTTGGATAAGGTGTGAGATAGGGATCCTCTTTCCTTCTTTCAGCTATGGATGTCCAATTATTTCAGCACCATTTGTTTAATGGATTGTTCTGCCCAAGCTGTATGAGTTTGTCAGTCTCGTCAAAAAATCACTTGACCATACCTGTGAAGATCTGTTTCTGAACCATAAATTTGGTTCCATTGGTTTATTGTGTCTGTCTTTAGGCCAGTACCATGTTGTTTTTTTACCACTATAGGTAGTTATTATAATTTAAAGCCAGGAGATGAGGGTTCACTTTTCCTTTTTATGAAGTTTCTGGCTATTCAGGACTCCTTACCCTTCCAAATAAATTTAATGATTGTGTTTTCAAGTTTTTCTTTAAGGCTGGTGGAGTTTTTATCGGGTTTGCATTAAATCTATATATCAATTTGAGTAGAATTGACATATTAATGATATTTAGTCTTCCAGTCCATGAGCATGGAATGTTCTTCCAGGTTTAGCACTTTATTGATTTAACATTGAGTCACCATTTTCTGAATACAAGTGCTTTACATCATTAGTTAAGTTTATTTCTAACTATTTGAGTTTTATGTCATATTTCATTTCCACCACTTTTTGACACTTATAGTTACTTTTATTGATGTAATCTTCATTTCTAGACTTTCTTCCAGGCCTCCCTCTCCTGTCTTTTCTTTTCAGGCTCTAGCACACCCTTTAGTATTTCCTGAAATCTGGTCTCTTGTTTAGAGATTCTCTGTTACTGTTTATCTCTGAATATTCTAATTTCACCCTCATTTATGAAAGACTGGATATAAGATTCTTGGCTGGAAGTTTTTCTCTTGTGGTATCTTAAATATATCAGACCACTGTCTTCTTGCCTCCATGGTTTCTGGTGAGAAATCAGCACTTAATCTTACTGGATATCCCTTATATATTATGCATTGCTTTTCTCTTGCTGCTCTCAAAATTCTCTCTTTGTCTTTGGCCTTTGACATTTTGATCAGTATGTGTCCTGGAGTTGATCTATTTGGATTTTTTTTGGATGAGAGTACTTTGTGCTTCTTAGACAGGGATATCTATGTCCTTCAATAGGGTTGGGAAATTTTCTCTTTCTACCATTATTTCTTTTTTAAAGTTTATTTCTCTCCCCTCCCCGCCCCCCCCCCAGCTGTCTGCTCTCTGTGTCCTTTCACTGTGTGTTCTTCTATGACTGCTTCCATCCTTATCAGTGGCACCGGGAATCTGTGTTTCTTTCTTTCTTTTTTTTTTTTTTTTTGTTGCATCATCTTGTGTCAGCTCTCCGTGTGTGTGGCACCATTCTTGGGCAGGATGCACTTTGTTTCACTGGGAACTCTCCTTACAGGGTGCACTCCTTGGGTGTGGGGCTCCCTTACATGGGGGACACCCCTGCATGGCATGGCACTCCTTGCACACATCAGCACTGTGCATGGGCCAGCTCCAAACCAGTCAAGGAGGCCCAGGGTTTGAACCACAGACCTCCCACGTGGTAGGTGGACACCCTATCCATTGAGCCAAGTCCGCTTCCCTCTACCATTATTTCTTTAAATATTCCTTCTGCCCTTTTCCCTTCTCTTCTCCTTCTGGGACACCCATGACATGTATGTTTGCATGTCTCTTGCTGTCATTTAGTTCCCTGAGAACTTGTTTGATTTTTTCCATTCTTTTCTTCATCTGTTCTTTTGTATGTTCACTTTCAGAGGCCATTTCTTCAAGTTCACCAATCATTTCTTCTGCCTCCTCAAATCTGCTATTATACAATTCCAATTTTTTAAAAATATTTCATTGATTGCACCTTTCATTCTCATAAGATCTGCTATTTTTCTATGTATGCTTTCAAATTCTTCTTTGTGCTCATCCGGTGTCTTCTTAATATCCTTAATCTCTTTAGCCATCTCATTGAATTTATTTAGGATATTTGTTTGACCATCTATAATTAATCATCTCAACTCCTTTATGTCATCTAGAGGTGTATCTTCTTCCTTTAACTGGACCATAGCTTCCTGTTTCTTGGTGTGGATTGTAATTTTTTGTTGGTGTCTTCACACCTGGCTTCCTAGAATATTTATTCTGGGTGTAGTTTTTCTCTGTAGTTTAGGGTTTCCTATCATTTCTCCCTTGCTGGTTGTGCAGTAGGAGCCAAGCATGTAGTTGCTGCTGTAAGCTGTGGGGCCTCAAGCTGCCCTTATTGCACCAGGGACCAATGAAGCTGCTTCCAACTTCCTCCTTTGCCAGGGGTAGGGACAGAGTCACAGCTGTAATATACATGTGCAGGCCTAGACTGTAGTTTCCCAGAGAGGCTGATGAAACTTCACATCCCTTTCTCCCCTGCCTGGGCCAGGGATGGGGCTGCAGGTGTGGGCAGCAATCTATGCAATAAGGGTTCAAGATGGCCACAGTTCCCCTGGTAGACTTCTGATTTTTCAATCTATGGCAGCTGAGGTTACCTGCAGTTACCTATATAGGCTGGTGCAGGGTTCCTGAACCTTCTCTCTTAGCCAGCCAAGCCTACCAATCAGTAGCTGAAATCAGCAGCCAACCATCTCCTCCTCCCCTGTTTCTGGGAAATGGAGTTTCCAATTCCTGTCACAGAGCAGCTCCTGGGGTGGCTCATGCCACCAGAGTAGGATGATCACTGGCCTCTGCAGCTTGGACAGTAATTTTTTGGAGAGACTGGCACAGGTCCCCGCAGCTACCTCCCTGCTGGAGGTGGCACTGGGAACTAGGCTAGCCCTGCAATATGATCTCGATGGGAAGAAGCTGGTCCCCACAAGCACTGGGGTTTTCAGTCCACCCTGCTTCCCCTTGTGCCAGGCACAGAGTTAAGATGGCAGCTCCTGGCCTCTTTCCGACTTGGACAGCCTCAAGCTTTAGCTGTTTTCAGGATTATAGTGTAGCCCACTGTTTCCTCATCAGTAGCTGAATTTCGTGCCTAACCATCTCTTCCTCCCCCATTTTGGGGAAGTGGAGCTTTTGATTCCAGCCATGGAACAGCTCCTGAGGCAGCTTGTGCCTCTAGTGGAGGATGAGCATCAGCCTCAGTGGTGTGGAGCATTCTACTTATGAGTCTTCTCTGCAGATAGGCAGTCTCGTCCTTCCACTTCTTCAGATACATTGCAGGATGCTCTTCTGGTCTCCTGGGGCCCAAAAACATGTACTTCAGCTAGCTCCAGAGAGCTCTGGGTGTTTGCTAACTGCCCTGTAGCAGGATCTGACTCTAGGAGCTCCTTACTTGGCCGCCATCTTGCTGGTTCTTCCTCAGTGTCATTTATTATTATTATTATTATAACTTCAAAGAAGTTTTAGGTTACAGTAAAGTCACATAAATAATATAGGAGACTCCCATATACCCAACATCCTCCCCCTCTCCCCTTCCCCACCAATGATCTTTTTACATGTGGAATGTTACATTTGCTACAACTGATGAACAAATATTGAAACATAGCTACTAACCATTGTCAGTAGTTTACATTATGGATTACATTTTAGACCACACACTTTTATGAATTTTTTTGTGAAATTTAATATGGCCCATATCCATCATTGCATGATCATGCAGAACACTTCCAAGGCCCCCAATTAGCCCTCTTCCATCTATTCTATTCCTATTTTCCCCTCCCCTCAGGGCCCACAGTGACAACCAAGCTTCAATGCTTGAACAACAATATTCATAGATATTTGCAAGAATTCTGACAGCTGACTAACTAGTCTTTTCTCCCCCATTAAAAGTCACACATCTTCTTGAGAGACACCCTTTCCCCTGTTTGAGTACATTGAGCCACCCCAGGATAGGGTACAACATCTTCTCACTGCTTGTATGAGTCTCCACCCACTGATATTACACACTATGGCAAGATGAGCACTCACACACTCCCTGGAAGCTTGCCCCAGGTGAACCCTGTGCCAAATACCCCCATTCAATACCCTAAACCAGTAAACCAGTCTTATTATATTTTCAAAAGAGTTTTCTCAACATTATAGATTCAATGATTTACCCACAAATCCCTCATGTTCATCTGGTCCCCCCAACACTCCACCCAATTCCATGGACCATTGCACACATCCTACCAACCCTAGACCCCATCAAGCCTGCACAGCCCAACCAACCCAATAGTATCCCTTACTCAATCAAATCCCTTCACTGCACATATACTTACCTCCACCTTATCATAGATTTCATGCATGTGGACACTGACTCACAATGTTACTCTCCCTTATTTCCTGTAAGCCTCTTTTAGACTCTAGCTCTCTGAGATGACTCAATTTACTTAATTCCTATCAGAGAGGTCATGTAGTATTTGTCCTTCAATGCCTGGCTTGCTTCATTCATCATAAGGTTGTCAAGATTCATTCTTGTTATCCTGTGTGTTAGTATTGTATTCCTTCTTACAGTTGGGTAGTATTCTGTTGTATGTATACATCATATTTTGTTTATCCATTCACCTGGTGATGGGCATTTGGGGTGATTCCAACTTTTGGCAAGGGTGAATAAAGCCACTATGAACATTTGTGTGCATATATTGGTTCATGTCCTTGTCTTCAGTTATTCTGTGTGTATACCAAGCAATGGAATTGCTGGGTCATATGGAAATTCTTTAGCTACTTTTTTTGACAAATCAACAAACTGTCCTCCAAAGACTGGATCAATCTACCTTCCCACCATCAGTGAGTGACTGTTCCCATTCCTCCACATCCTCTCCAACAATTGAAGTCCTCTGTTTTTTAATAGCCAACAGTCTGATGGGTATAAGACGGTATCTCGTTGTAGTTTTGACTTGCATTTCCCTAATAGATAGTGATGTTGAACATTTTTTCTTGTGCTTTTTAGCAATTTGTATGTACTCTTTAATGAAGTGTCCAAATCTCTTGCCCATTTTTAAAATCAGTTGTTTGTCTTTTTATTTTTGAGATATACTACTTCTTTATATATGCTGGATATTAGGCTATTATCAGATATAAGATTACAAATATTTTCTCCCATTGAGTAAGGTTTTTTCACTATCTTTTTTTTTTTTTAAAGATTTATTTATTTATTTAATTTCCCCCCCTCCCCTGGTTGTCTGTTCTTGGTGTCTATTTGTTGCGTCTTGTTTCTTTGTCTGCTTTTGTTTCTTTGTCCGCACTTTCTTTTCACGCTGGGGGGCTCTCCTCACGGGCGCACTCCTTGCGCGTGGGGGCTCCCCCACGCGGGGGACACCCTTGCGTGGCAAGGCACTCCTTGCGTGCATCAGCACTGCTCATGGCCAGCTCCACACGGGTCAAGGAGGCCCGGGGTTTGAACCGCAGACCTCCCATATGGTAGACAGACGCCCTAACCACTGGGCCAAAGTCCGTTTCCCGGTTTTTTCACTATCTTGACAAACTCCTTTGAGGTGCAAAAGGTTTGAATTTTGAAGATGTCTCATTTATCTATTTTTTCTTTTGCTGCTCATGTTTTGGGTGTGATACTCATGAAGGTGTTTGCTATTACAAGGTCCTGTAGATGCTTCCATACATGGTCTTCCAAGATCTTTATGATTTTGTTTCTTATATTTAGATCTTTGATCCATATTGAGTTGATTTTTGTATAGGTGTGGGATGGGTTTCCTATCTCATTAAACTACATATGAATTTCTTGTTCTCCAAGTACCATTTGTTGAAGAGGCAATTCTCTCCAAGTTGAGTGGGCTAGATGGCCTTTTTGAATATCAGATGACTGTATATGTGAGGATCTATATCAGAATTCTCAATTTGTTTCCATTGGCCAGTAAGTCTATCCTTGTGCCAGTACCAAGCAGTTTTCACCACTACAGCTTTTTAGTGTGTTTTAAAATCAAGTAATATGATTCTTCCAGTTTCATTTTTCTTTTTCAATATGTCTTTGTCTATTTGGAATCTCCTGCCCTTCCAAGTAAATTTCGGTTTTTTCAATTCAGTAAAAAATGTTGATTTTCATTGGGATTGCACTAAATCTGTTGATCAGTTTGGGTAGGATAGACATCTTGATGATATTTAGTCTTCCTATCCATGAGCAGGGAATATTCTTCCATTTATTTAATTCTTCTTTGATTTCCATTAACAGTGTTGTGTAGTTTTCTGTGTATAAGTCTTTTACATCTTTACTTAAATTTATTCCTAGGTATTTTGTGTTTTTATTTACTATTGTAAATGGTATTTGTTTCTTGATTTCCTCCTCAGATTGCTCATTATTGGTGTATAGAAATGCTATTGATTTTTGTGCATTGATCTTATATACTGCGACTATACTGAACTCATTTATATATTCTAAAAGCTTTGTTGTAGATTTTTCAGGGCTTTCCATGTATAGGATCATGCAAGTAGTGAAATTTTGACTTCTTCCTTTCCAATTTGTATGTCTTTTATACCTTTTTTGGCCTCAGTGCTTGAACAAGTAATTCTAACACAATGTTAAATAGAAGTGATAGTGGGCGTCCTTGTCTTGTTCTTGATCTTAGATGGAAAGATTTTAGGATTTCACCATTGTATATGATGTTTGCTGTGGGTTTTTCATAGAAACCCTTTATCATATTCAGAAAATTTCCTTCTGTTCCTTTTGCAGGGGTTTTTTTAGGAAAGTGTGTTACATTTTGTTGAATGTTTTTTCTGCATCTGTTTATATGATCATGTGCATTTTTCTTTCAATATGTTTATGTGATGTATTACATTGACTGACTTTCTTAGGATGAACCATCCTTGCATACCAGGGATGAAATCTACTTGGTCATGGTTTATAATTCATTTGATGTGTTGTTAAATACAATTAGCACATTTTTTGTTGAGGATTTTAGCATCTAGATTAATTAGAGAGATTGGTCTGTAATTTTCCTTTCTTATCATATCTTTGGCTTTGTTATTAGGGTAAAGTTGGCATCATAGAGTGAGTTAGTTGGTATTACTTCTACTTCAATTTTTTTGAATATTTTAAGCAAGATTGGTGTTAATTCCTTCAGAAATGTTTGGTAAAATTCACCTGTGAAGGTCTCTGGTCCTGGGCTCTTCTTAGTTGGGAGTTGTTGTTTCTTTTTTTAATTTTTTATTATCTTTTTTAAACATACAGGTATCACACAAAATGTTACATTAAAAAATATGAGGTTCCCGTATACCTCACTCTCAACACCCCCGACTCCTCCACATCAACAATGTTGTGATACATTCATTGCATTTGATGAGAACATTTGGAGCATTGCTACACAACATTGATTATAGTTTATGTTGTAGTTTACACTCTCTCCCAGTCCATTGAGAGGGTTATATCAGGATATATAATGTCCTGCATCTGTTCCTGCAATATCATTGAGGACAGCTCCAAGACCTAAAAATACCCCAAAATCACACCTCCTATTCCATTTCCCTGCCTTCAGCAACACCTGTGGCCACTGGCTCCACGTCAATGATGTAATTTATTCCATTGCTAGATTCACAAAATTCTACAGTAGAATACCAGTAAGTCCACTCTAATCCATATTTTATTCCTCCATCCTGAAGACCCTGGGATGGCAATAGTCACTCCACCTCTAAATCAAGAGGAAGCTTAGATCTCACATGGCTGATGGATGGGATTCTCCTGCTTGCAGTTGTAGACTCTCTTGATTCCCTTGTGTGGTGGTTGACCATCCTCACCTGGTTGGGAGATTTTTAAAGACTGATTCTATCTCTATACTTATGATTGATCTTTTGAGCTCATCAATTTCTTCTTTCATCAATATAGGCTGCTTATGTGTTTCTAGGAATTACTCCATTTCCTCTACATTGTCCTTGTTGGCATATAGTTTTTCAAAATACCCTCTTTTTTTAAAAGGGGTTTTTAAAATTTTTTAATTTTTTTATTTATTTCTCTCCCCTTCTCCCCCAACCCCTCCCCTTTGTCTGCTCTCTGTGTCCATTTGCTGTGTGTTCTTCTTTGTCTGCTTCTGTTGTTGTCAGAGGCATGGGAATCTGTGTTTCTTTTTGTTGCGTCATCTTGTGTGTCAGCTCTGTGTGTGTGTGGTGCTATTCCTGGGCAGGCTACACTTTCTTTCATGCTGGGTGGCTCTCCTTATGGGGCACACTCTTGTGCGTGGGGCTCCCCTATGCAGGGACACCACTGCATGGCAGGGCACTCCTTGCATGCATCAGGACTGCTCATTGGCCAGCTCCACATGGGTCAAGGAGGCCCGGGGTTTGAACCGTGGACCTCCCATGTGGTAGACAGACATTCTATCCACTGGGTCAAGTCTGCTTCCCAAAATATCCTCTTATGATACTCTTTATTTCCATGTTGTCAGTGGTGATGTCCCTTTCCTCATTTCTTATTTTGTGTATTTGCATCTTCTTTCTTTTTTCTTTATTATTCTAGCTAAGGGTTTGTCAATTTTATTGATCTTCTCAAAGAATCAGCTCTTTCTTTTATTTTTTCTAGTGATTTCTTATTTTCTATTTCTCTGATCTTTGTTGTTTCTTTCTTTCTAGTTCCTTTGGGTTTTGGTTTTGTTTGTTTTTTTTTTTTTCATAATTCCTCCAAGTGTGCAATTAAGTTTTCAATTTTAGCTCTTTCTTCTTTTTTGATAAATGATTTATGGCAATGAATTTCCATTTCAGTACAACTTTTGCTGCATCCTGCAAGTTTTTGTATGTTGTGTTGTCATTTGCATTCGTTTCAAGGTAGTTACCGATATCTTTTGAAATTTCCTTTTTGACCCATTGTTTGTCTAAAAGTATGTTGCTTAAAATATCTTTGTGCCTAATCTGCTTCTCTGGTCTTTGCAGTTTTCCAGCTCCATTCCATTATGGTCAGAGAAATTCTTTGCATGATTTTAATTTTCCTGAGTTTATCGAGAATTTCTCTGTGACCTAGCATGTGGTCTATCTTGGAGAATGATCCATGTGCTCTTAGAAGAATGTATATAATATCCTGCTGTTTCTGGGTGTAGTATTCTGTGAATGTATTTTAATTCCAGATCCAAGTCTTTGTTTCTTTATTGATTTTTCTCTTGAGATGTTCTGTCTAATGGTGGTAAAGATGTATTAAAGTCTCCAAGCATAATTGTAGAGGTATCTAGTCTACCACTGTTTTTTCCCAATGCTTGCCTCATGTACTTTGAGGTGCCCTGGTTAGGTGTATAAATGTTTATGATTGTTCTTTCTTCCTGGAGGATTATCCATTTTACTAAAATATAGTGTCTGTCTTTGTCTCTTACAATAGTTTTTAATTTTTTTCAAATTCTACTCAATTTATTCATTTTTAAAAAGGATATTACATTAAAAAAATATGAGGTCCCCATTCGCCCACCTCACCACTTCCCCCACAATAACACTCTCCCCCATCATCATGTCACATCCATTGCATTTGGTGAGTACATCTCCGGGCATCGCTGCACCCCATGTCCCATGTTCCACACTATAGCCCACACTTTCCCACGTTCCATCCAGTGGGCCAAGGGAGGACATACAACATCCAGCAATTGTCCCTGGGGCACCACCCAGGACAACTCCAAGTCCCGAGAATGCCTCCACATCTCTTCTCTTCCTCCCATTCCCCGCACCCAGCAGCCACCATGGCCACTTTTTCCACATCAATGGCACATTTTCTCGATTATTAACCACAATAGTTCATGATTAGAATATCATTAAGTCCACTCTGATTCTTACTGTATTCCTCCTTCCTGTGGACCTTGGCTTGGTTGTGTCCATTCCACATCTATGTCAAGAGGGGGCTTAGATTCCACATGGATGCTGGATGCAATCCTCCTGCTTTCAGTTGTAGGAACTCTAGGCTCCATGGTGTGGTGGTTGACATTCTTCAACTCCATGTTAGCTGAGTGGGATAAGTCCAATAAATCAGAGTTTAGGAGCTGAAGTCTGTTGAGGCTCAGGACCTGGCTATCATATTGTCAGTCCAGAGATTCAAATCCCCTAGATATATCTTAAGCCCCAGCACCAACTACAATTCCAGTAAAATAGCATGAAAGTCTTGTGAAAAGAGATCCCATATGAGTCCAGCTCCATCATGCAGAAACAGCAGCTCTAAAGAAGGGCCAACTGGCATGGCAGTGAACCCCATCTGCCATGACCATAGAACCCGTGGGTCTCTTTAACCCTCAAAAGGACCAATATCTGGGGTTGTATCTACTTTATCTGTCTCTGAGACTCTGCTCAGGTGTGCATAAGGGCAATCCTTCTGACAATCTCCAGACTCTTTTAGAAACTCATAGCCATATGAATTCATTTCTCTTTTCCATTTCCCCCTTACTTTAGGTCAAACAGCATTTTTAACTCATGTTATATGTAGACAGGGATATTCTGCTGGTCCACATTGAACCTTTAATTTAAGGTCATTTTCTAGTTACATCATCAGCTGTTACTTGGTAGTGATTCCTCGGTGCCAGGGAGGCTCATCCCCAGTTGTCATGTCCCACGCTGGGGGGAAGGCATTGCATTTACATGCTGAGTTTGGCTTTGAGACTGGCCACATTTGAGTAACACAGAGGCTGTCAGGAGGGAACTCTTAGGCACAGTGCTGCTCTAGGCCTTGTTCTTATTTCAGGTGTATAGGCTCACAAACATAGTCATTAGTATCAGGGGCTCACTGTTGGACCCTCATTCCTTCCTGGTCCTTACCATTGCACCTGGGGGACTGCCGCTGCTCCCCTAGCGACCACAACAGAGCCCCCCTCCCCCCGCCAGGAACCTAGTATCCCCCCCCCAGCTGTTGTTTTTACTTGCTTCCACTATGAGTATATCCAAACATTTCCATGCACCCTGGACACATGCCCTGTATAACTCCCTGTCAACCATATATCACCTGTCAATAACATCCCATACCAGTATTCCTCCACTGCCATTGTTGAACCACTCTGTGATCCAAAACTTCCTGAAAAATGAAGCCCAATATAATACAAGGTTCCTTTAATAGTAAAATGGAATATAGTGATGAGTTTAAAGGTTAGCTATAGAATACATATTGATTTGGAAAATTCTACATCCTATCTTTTTCTTTTCTTTTTTCCTAATTATTGAGCTTCTCTTCACAAGAGTCTTAGATCACAGTAATTCGTATATACAATATACAGTACTCCCACATATACACCATAAAACCTTTTCCCTTCCACAGTGATAATCTTTTATCTTATTCATATCATATTTACTGAAACTGATGTACAGACTCTGAGACAATAGCTTTCAAACAAGGTGACATCTGTGCTTACATTGTGGTCCATACTTTAGGATATACAGTTTTCTAAAGTTTTTAGTTATCCTATGTTTTACATTATGGTTTACATTATTAGTCTGTCATCCCCTATATGTTTTTGGTGTAATATTACATGTTTTATATTCATCCTCGTGTACTCTCATGAAACTCCTCTCTTGCCCCCACATTTACCTTGGTTGCATCCATTCAACATCCATTTTACCCTCCCCTTGGGGCCCACAGCGATAGCCAATCTCCATTTCCCGAGGAGCCATGTCCAGGGATACTTGCAACAGTGATCAGGGCCTGACTTGCTCAACTGCCCTAATGCCCTGGGAACCGCCCTTTCTCTCGAGAGATACAGTTCCCTCTATTTGATGGCATTAGTCCTCCCCAGGATGTGGGTCCACCCCCACTCTCACTTCCTGGGTCTCTACCCAATGGTACAACCCACCCTGGCAAAATGAGCATTCAGACATTCCCCAGGAGTCCATCCCCTCCGAGCATCCTAAACAGGTAACCCTCCTAATCATATTTTGATAGGGTTTTTTCGGCATTTTACTCTCAACCAACACCTGACAATCTCCTATGTTCGGATGTTGCCCCGACCTCCCCCCAATTTTGTGGGCAATATTACCCATCCGCCCATCCCCAGCCCCCCTCAAACCCACAAAGTCCCACCCAAAGGCAACCCCTTGCTCCCATTTTATCTCTTCTTTGTGCTCATACTTACCACCAGCTCATCATAGATTCCACCCCTGCAGACGTCAGCTCACATCTTTCCTCCACCCCCCGATTTCCTGTAAGCCTATCTTCCAGTCTCTAGCTCTCTGAGGCAGCTTGCTTATTTCATATCATTGAGGTCATGTAGTATTTGTCCTTCAATGCCTGGGTTGCTTCACTCAACATAAGGTTCTCAAGATTCATTCATGTTATCACGTATGTTTGTAGTGTATTTGTTCTTAAAGCTGAGTAGTATTCCATTGTATGTATATACCATATTTTATTGATCCACTCATCTGTTGATGGGCATTTGGGTGATTCCAACTTTTGACGATAGTGAACAATGCTGCTATGAACATTGGTGTACATATATCAGTTTGTGTCCTTGTTTTCAGTTCTGCTGGGTATATACCCAGCAGTGGTATTGCTGGGTCATATGGCAAATCTATGGTTAGTTTTCTGAGAAACCACCAAACTGTCCTCCAGAATGGTTGGATCCTTCTGCATTCCCACCAGCAGTGGATGAGTGTTTCCATTTCTTCACATCCTCTCCAGCATTTGTATTCTTCTGTTTTTTCCATAGCTGCCAATCTTATGGGAGTAAAATGGTATCTCATTGTAGTTTTGATTTGCATTTCCCTGATAGCTAGAGATTTGGAGCATTGTTTCATGTGCTTTTTAGCCATTTGTATTTCTTCTTTGGAGAAGTGTCTGTTTAAATCTTTTTTCCATTTTTTAAATGGGTTGTTTATCTTTATATTTTCAAGATATATGAGTTCTTTATATATGCAAGTTATAAGTCTTTTATCAGATATATGGTTGCCAAATATTTTCTCCCATTGTGTGGGTTCCCTTTTTACTTTCTTGACAAACTCCTTTGAGGTGCAGAAGGCTTTAATTTTGAGGAAGTCCCATTGATCTATTTGTTCTTTTGCTGCTCGTGCTTTTGGTGTGATATTCATGAAGCCATTTCTTATTACAAGGTCTTGTAGATGTTTCCCTACACTGCTTTCCAAGGCCTTTATGGTCTTGGCTCTTCTATTTAGGTCTTTGATCAATCTTGAGTTCATCTTTGTATGAGGTGTAGGATGGTAATCCTCTTTCATTCTTCTACATATGGATATCCAGTTCTCCAGGCACTATTTGTTGAATAGACCATTCTCTCCCAGTTGAGAGGGTTTGGTGGCTTTATCGAATATTATATGGCTATATATATGAGGTTCTATATCAGAACTTTCAATTTGATTCCATTGGTCTGTGTGTCTCTCCTTATGCCAATACCATGCTGCTTTGTAGTATGTTTTGAAGTCAGGTAGTGTGATTCCTCCAATTTTGTTTTTCTTTTTCAATATGTCTTTGGCTATTTGGGGCCTCTCTCCTTTCCAAATAAATTTCATAGTTTTTCTAGTTCCTTAAAGAAGGCTGTGTTGATTTTTATTGGGATTGCATTGAATGTGTAGATCAGTTTTGGTAGGATAGACATCTTAATAATATTTATTCTTCCTATCCATGAATAGGGAATATTCTTCCATTTATTTAGGTCTTCTTTGATTTCCTTGAACAGTCTTGTATAGTTCTCAGTATATAAGTTTTTTACATCTTTAGTTAAGTTTATTCCTAAATACTTGATTTTTAATTTACTATTGTGAATGGTATTTGTTTCTTGATTTCCTCCTGATCTTGCTCATTATTGGTGTACAGAAATGCTACTAATTTTTGCGCATTGATCTTATAACCTGCGACTTTACTAAACTCATTTATGAGTTCTAGAAGTTTTGTTGTAGATCTCTCAGGTTTTCTATGTATAGGATCATGTCATCTGCAAATAATGAAATTTTGACTTCTTCCTTTCCAATTTGAATGCCTTTTATTTCTGGTTCTTGCCTCAGTGCTCGAGCAAGTACTTCTAAGACAATGTTAAATAGAAGGGGAGAGAGTGGGCATCCTTGTCTTGTTCCTGATTTTAGAAGGAAGGATTTTAGGATTTCTCCATTGTAAACAATGCTGGCTGTAGGTTTTTCATATATACTCTTTATCATGTTCAAAAAATTTCCTTGTATTCTGATCTTTTGGAGTGTTTTTATCAAGAAATGTTGCTGTATTTTGTCAAATGCTTTTTCTGCATCTATAGATATAATCATGTGATTTTTTTCCCTTCAATCTGTTTATATAGTGTATTACATTGATTAATTTTCTTATGTTGAACCATCCTTGCATACCTGGAATGAATCCCACTTGGTCGTGGTGTATAATTCGTTTAATGTGTTGTTGAATACGATTAGCAAGTATTTTGTTAAGTATTTTTGCGTCTAGGTTCATTAGAGAAATTGGTCTGTAATTTTCCTTTCTTGTGGTGTCTTTGTTTGGCTTTGGTACTAGGGTAATGTTGGCATCATAGAAGGAGTTAGGCAATGTTCCTTCTGTTTCGATTTTTTGGAATAGTTTCAGCAGGATTGGTGTTAGTTCTTTCTGGAATGTTTTGTAGAATTCACCTATGAAGCCGTCTGGCCCTGGCCTCTTCTTAGTTGGGATGTTTTTAATGACTGATTCTATCTCTTTACTTGTGATTGGTTTACTTGTGATTGGTTTCTTTTGTCAATGTGGGCTGCTTATGTGCTTCTAGGAATTTGTCCATTTCCTCTGAATTGTCATTTTTCTTGGAATATAGTTTTTCAAAGTATCCTCTTATGATAGTCTTTATTTTTGTGGGGTCAGTGGTGATATCTCCTTTCTCATTTCTTTTTTTGTGTATTTGCATCTTCTCTTTTTTTTTCTTTGTTAGTCTCACTAAAGGTTTGTCAATTTTATTTATCTTCTCAAAAAACCAGCTCTTGGTCTTGTTTATCTTTTCAAGTGGTTTCTTATTTTCTATTTCATTTAGTTCTGCTCTTATCTTTGTTATTTCCTTCCTTCTTCTTCCTGTGGGATTACTTTGTTGGTTTTTTTTTTCTAATTCCTCCAAATGTGCTGTTAGTTCTTCAAATTTTGCTCTTTCTTCTTTTTTGATATATGAATTTATGGCTATAAATTTCCCTCCCAGTACTGCTTTTTTTGTATCCCATAAATTTTGGTATGTGGTGTTATCCTTATCATTGTTTCAAGGTAGTTATTGATTTCTTTTGGGATTTCCTCTTTGACCCACTGTTTTTCTAAGAGTGTGCTGTTTAATTTCCAAATCATCATGTGAAATCTGGGCCTCCGGCCCTTGCAGATTTCCAGCTTCACTCCACTGTGGTCAGAGATATTATTTTGTATGATTTCGATCTTTCTGAATTCACTAAGCCTTTCTTTGTGGCCTAGCATATGGCCTATCTTGGGGAATGTTCCATGTGCACTTGAGAAAAATTTATATCCTGCTGTGTTTGGGTGTCATGATCTGTATATGTCTATTAGATCCAGCTCCTTTAATATACTGTTCAAATATTTTGTTTCTTTAGTAATTTTCTTTTGAGATGTACTGTCCAGAGTTGATAGTGGTGTATTAAAATCCTCCACTATAATTTTAGATGCATCTATTCTTTCACTTAGTTTTTCCAGTGTTTGCCTCACGTATTTAGAGGTGCACTTGTTAGGAGCATAAATATTTATGATTGTTCATTCTTTTTGACAGATTATCCCTTTGACTAATATGTAGTATCCTTCTTTGTCTCTCACAATTGTTTTGCATTTAAAGTCTATTTTGTCTGATATTAATATAGCTACTCCTCCCTTTTTTTGGTTATTGTTTGCTTGTAAGATTGTTTTCCAACCATTCACTTTTAGCCTCCATGAGTCTCTGGGTCTAAGATGTGTCTTTTGTAGACAGCATGTAGATGGGTCATATTTCCTTATCCAATGTCCCAGTCTGAATCTTGTGATAGGTGATTTTAATCCATTGACATTCAGTGTTATTTCTTTCAAGGAATTATTTGTGTTAGCCATATTTTGATTGGAGTTGTGTTTGTCATATTTTGCTTGCTTTTTTTCCCTTCTCTTTTTGTCTTTTTTGTTGCTCTTACACTCTCCTCCAACTCTGCCTGTCCTGTTTTTTCCTTTCTTCCTGCATAACTCCCTTGAGAATTTCTTGAAGAGGAGGTTTCTTGGCATACTCTTTCAGTTTCTGTTTACCTGTGAATATTTTGAACTCTCCATCATGTTTGAATGCTAGTTTAGCTGGATAGAGTATTCTTGGTTGGAAATTTTTTTCTTTTAGTACCTTGACTATATCATACCACTGCCTTCTTGCCTCCATGGTTTCAGATGAGAAATCAGCACTTAATCTTATGGAGCTTCCCTTGTATGTGATGGTTTTCTTTTCTCTTGCTGCTTTTAGAATTTTCTATTTGTCTTGAGCATTGGATAATTTGACAAGTATATGTCTTGGGGTGGACCTGTTGGGGTTTATGACCAGTGGAGTGTGCTGTGCTTCTTGGATATGTACTTCTGTCTCTTTCAGTAGATTTGGGAAGTTTTCAGCCATTATTTCCTGCAACACTCCTTCTGACCCCTTTCCCTTCTCTTCTCCTTCTGGGATGCCTATAATATGTATGTTTGGGAAACGGACTTGGCCCAGTGGTTAGCACGTCCGTCTACCACATGGGAGGTCTGCAGTTCAAACCCTGGGCCTCCTTGGCCCATGTGGAGCTGGCCCATGTGCAGTGCTGATGTGCGGCAAGGAGTGCCACACCACGCAGGGGTGTCCCCCGCATAGGGGAGCCCCACATGCAAGGAGTGCGCCCCATTAGGAGAGCCGCCCAGCACTAAAGAATGTGCAGCCTGCCCAGGAATGGTGCAGCCACACTTCCCGTGCCACTGATGACAAGAGAAGCGGACAAAGAAACAAGATTCAGCAAATAGACACAGAGAACAGACAACCGGGGGGGGGGGGGAATTAAATAAATAAATAAATCTTTTAAAAAATTCATATGTTTGAGTGTTTTGCATTGTCATTCAGGTTCCTAAGTCCTAGCTGGATTTTTTCTATCTTTTTATCGATCAATTCTACTATCTGTTTGATTTCCAATGTACTGTCTTCCACATCACTAATTCTCTGCTCTGCCTCTTCTAGTCTGCTGATATTTGTTGCAAGTGTATTTTTGATTTCTTGAACTGTGGTGTTCATTCCCAGCATATCTGTTATCTTTTTGCGTATGTCTGCAATTTCCCCTCCAAGTGTTGTCTTCATGTTGTTAACCTCTTCCTTTACTTCATTAAATTTGTCGGTGATAAATGTTCTGAGATCTTTCATTACTTGTGTGAAGTTCTGCTCCCCTTCCTGGTTTTTAGTCTGTTCATTGGATTCAGCCATGTTTCCTGATTACTAGTTTGGTTTGTAGATTTTTGTTGCTGTCTGGTCATCATTTTATCTTGACAGGTTTAATCAGTTCCTTAGCTTCTTTGTCTAGTGTTGGGGATTAATTAGCTGTTGTTTTTGGGTGTTATATCTTCTCTTTGTCACTTTGTTCTTCTTATTCTAATTTCTTATTGCTGGTTGAGTTCACTTTAAAGGAAAGTATTAGGGCCAGGGAAAGGCAATTGTGTAAGCAAGGAAAAAGTGTAAAGTAGTATTGGTGAAAAATGTTAACAGAACAACAATATGAGATCTGGGAGGATGGATATTAGTTTCATGTAAGTTGTGTAGAGTTATAGCAGTAGGTAGAGTACCTATAATGAGGTAGTCGACTGAATATGGGAGGAATATGGTATGAATTAAAAAGCTATTGTTTTCGTGAGAGAGGGAAAGAGAAAAGGAAGGCAATAGTTTTAAGAGTAGATAAAAGACAGAAAGCAAAATTAGAAATTAAGAGTTAGACACTTTGTGGATCAAAGAAAGGGAGGTGGAATATAGGAGAGGCAGTAGATGATGGGGGATATCTAGATGTAGGGGAAAGGGGATAGTGTAGGTAGCCAAAATCAATTCACGCAGAAATGAGGCAGCAGAGGATGAGGAAACCCAGCAATTGTGAGGTGTTCCCTGCAGCACCTATTGTATAATTAAAATAAAATAAAATAAGAAGAAAATGAGGGACAAGAGAGAGAGAAAAAAAAGAGAAGAAAGGAAGAAAGGAAAAGGGGGTGGGTCAAGGGAGGGGAACAACTAGGGAAAAGAAAAAAAAGATATAGAACAACCACAACAGCAACAACCACAACAAAAAACCCTAAATAACCAAAAAAAAAAAAAAAAAGACTTTGAGACTTTGGGGGAGACACTGGGAGAAATGACTAGAAGATAATGCAATGTTAGCAATCAGGACATTAAAAATTAAAAATAATAAAATAAAAATGAAAACAAAACAAAAAAGAAAAAATGCAAATGTTGAGGACTAGGACATTCAAGGACCTCAGATGAACCTCAGGGCGTGATGGATTCAGGGATGGAAAGTCTGAGATATTGAAAACTCAAGAGGTGTGAGTCTCTGGGGTGTGGGCCACCAGGGTTTAGGGGACTCAGACCTGGCAACCTCAAATCTGGTTAACAGGGAGCCTGAGAGCACCACAGTGCAACACAGCCTTCAGGGATCCCCGCAGCTGGGTGCCAGCCCTATGGGAGAGGTCACATCTGCAAACTCTATCCTATGTGTCTGAATCCCACATTTCACTCACTCACTTGGGTCTATTCTGTGGATATATCACCAATTCAACTTCAGGACACCTCCCACCCTATAAGCCCCCGGAACGGCCACCTGGGGGCGCCTCTACACTGCAGCCAATTTAATGATGCAGATCAGTAGCCAGGCACAGGGGTGGGGCTCCAGCCAGAAATGCCGATAATAGAGTCCAAAACCAAAATTCCCATGCTTCGCAAAATATTCCCCTAATCGGCTTCCAGACATCTCCCACCCTTCCAGTCCCTGAAACTGCCTCCTGGTGATGTCTCTTTATTGCTAGCAATTTAAGGCCATTGCAGATCGGCAGCTGGCCTTGGGGGGGCAGGGCTCTAGGTGGAAGCGCTATTATTTGTGTCCGCAATCAAAAATTCCCTGCTTCAGAATAAAACTCCCATTTGTCTCCCGAAATCAGTCTGCAAAAGCCTCCTGTCCTGTTAGCCCCCCAATAGCCTGCTCAGGGCTTATGAATTCCCCAGTACCAGAGAGCCTCCAGAAATTGCTACCGCAGCACCAGTGCCACAACTCCGCCCACCCCAGGAGTGAGCTCCCACCTCCGTGTAACAGAGTCTCAATTATATCTTATACACGAATTTTCTCTGTTACCTTCCCACCAAATCAATGTCCATACACCTCCTGCCCTGCAAAATCCTGAAACAGCCTGGTCCCAAAGAACCTCCAATGCTGCCCAGCCGCTTCTTTTTAGGAGAGACTATAAGGTGCACTCACTCAGCCACCATCTTGCCCCGCCCTCATAGTTTTTAATTTAATGTCTATATTGCCTGATATTAGCATAGTTACTCCTCCCCTTTTTTGGTTATTGTTTACTTGTAAGATTATTTTTCAGCCTTTCACTTTTAGCCACCTTGAATCCCCGTGTTGAAGGTGGGTTTCTTGTAACAGTATATAGATGGGTCATATTTCCTTATCCATTTTGCCAATCTGTGTCTCTTGACTGGTGAATTTAATCCATTAACATTCAATGTTACTCTCAAGGAATTACTTACATTAGCCATATTTTCTTTGGGTTTATGTATGTTATATGTTGTTTTTATTTTATTTTTTGTCTTTTTAGTTGTTCTTACACTCTCTTACAATGTTCTCTGCAGTTTTTTCCTTTACACCTTCAGAACCCACTTTAGTATTTCTTGATGGGCAGGTTTTTGACTGGCATACTCTCTCAGTTTCTATCTGTGAATATTTTGAATTCTCTCTCACTTTTGAATGTCAGCTTTGCTGGATAACAAATTCTTGGCTGGAAATTTTTTCTTTTAGTAGCTTGACTATGTCATACCACTGCCTTTTTGCCTACATGATTTCAGATGAGAAATCAGCACTTAATCTTATGGAGTCTTCTTTGTATGTGATGGTTCTCTTTTCTCTTGCTGCCTTCAGTATTTTTTCTTTGTCTTGAGCATTGGATAATTTGACAAGTATATATCTTGGGGTAGGCCTGTTGTGATTTATACCGTTTGGGGTGTGATCTGCTTCCTGGACATGTATATCCATCTCCTTCAAAAGGTTTGGGAAGTTTTCAGCCATTATTTCCTCCAGCACCTTTTCTGTACCCTTTCTCTTCTCTTCTCCTCCTGAGATGCCTATAATGTGCTACTTTGAGTGTTTTGTGCTATCATTCAAGTCCCCAAGTCCCTGCTGGATTTCTTCTTTTTATCAGTTGTACCACGTGTTTGATTTCAGATGTACAGTCTTCCACATTCCTAATTCTTTCCTCTGCCTCTTCAAATCTGCTGCTATTTCCTGAAAGCATTTTAGATTTCTTGGATGGTGCCATTCATGACCATCATATCTGATTTATTTTTTATGTATGTTCTGCAATTTCTTCAGTATGTTTTCCCAGTGATTTTATTATTTTTAATTATCTTTTTAAAATATTAATAGATCACACAAAATGTTACATTAAAAAACATAAGAGGTTCCCATATACCCCACTCCCCAACCCCCTGCCCCATCATTTATTCAATTGTAGTTTTTGAAGATACATAGATCATAAAAAATTGTATATTGGAAAATATAACAGGCTCCCATATACCCCACAATCCCCCACCCCACTCCTCCCACATCAAAAACCTCTTTCATCATTGTGGCACATTCATTCCATTTGGTAAATACATTTTGGAGCACTGCTGCAGTTTACACTCTCCCCCAGTACCGTCAGTGGATTATGGCAGGATATGCAATGTTCTGCAATATCATTTAAGACAACTCCTTCTCCCAAAAATGGCCCCACATTACATCTCTTATTCCTTCTCCCTGCCCTCTGTAACTACGATGGCCACTGTCTCCATATCAATGCTACAATTTCTTCCATTACTAGTCACAACAGTTCTATAGTAGAATATCAGTAAGTCCACTCTAATCCATATTTTATTCCTCCATCCTGTGGGCCCTAGGATGGTGATGTCCACTCTAAATCAAGAGGGAGTTAGATTCCACATGGATAATGGATGCAATTCTCCTGCTTTGCAGTTGTAGGCACTCTCAGTTCCCTAGTGTGGTAGTTGACCTTCTTTATCTCCTGTTAACTGACCTGGGTAAGCCAAAAAAACCACAGAATAGGATCTGCAACTCTGTGAGGCTTAGAGCCTAGCTGGCACATGGCCAGTGAAGAGATTCAAGTCTCCTGAGTATACACCAACCCTAATGCCAAACACAACTTCAGTAAAAGTGACAGAAGAGGCATGTGAAGACAGGGCACATCTGAGTCCAACTCCATCACACTCAGGAGCACAAATATCAAAGCAGGCCCACCAACATGGCACTGGGCTCCAGAGCCATTTGCCATGACCATAAAACCTTTGGGTCTCCACAGCCCTCAGGAAAACCAGTACCTTGGGTTTTATCTACTTTAGATGTCTCTGGGTGGGGTCTTGCTCAGGCGTGCCTAATCACGACCCCTCGGATGGCCTTCCAACTCTCTTTTGAAGACTCTTTGCCATATAATCTCATTGTCTGCACCATTTCTCCCTTTTATTCAAAGTCAAAGAGCAGTTTCTAACATATGAGCCTACATGTAGATTGAGATATTCTGCTGGTCTGAATTGATTCTTTTCTTCAACGTCTCTTTCTTTCTTTTTTAAAAAACAAAATATGCATCTATTTTAAACCTCAATAAGGCTGTGGCAAATAAAAATGAATATATTTGTACAGAAGGACCAATAGATAATTACATGTAAAATATCAGGAATTCTATCAAATTAACCTGCATGAGCCATGGAAATCTATATGTTCTTTTATTTTTTTAATCAGTAGTTACTTTATTTTTTTATTTTTATTTTTTCAAAATGAATATAGGGTTTTTTATAAATGTTACATTCAAAAAATATAAGAGGTATAAGAGATTTCCACATACCCCCCACCTCCCCTCAACCCACTCCTCCCACATCAACAACCTCTTTCATTATTGTGGCACATTCTTTTCATTTGGTAAATACATTTTTGAGCACTGTTGCAGCACATGGATAATAGTTTGCATTGTTGGGGAGTGAGTGTAGCTCAGTTGGGTGAGTGCCTGCTTCCCATGTATGAGGTCCCAGGTTCAGTCCCCAGTGCCTCCTTAAAAAAAATAAATTAATAAGCACCAGTGTGCTGAAATAGTTTGCATTGTAGTTTACACCCTCACCCAGTGCATTCAGTGGGTTATTGCAGAATATATTATGTCCAGCATCTGTCTCTGTAATATCATTTAGGACAACTCCATGTCCCAAAACTTCCTCCACATTACATCACTTCTCCCATCTCCCTGCCCTCAGCACTACAGTGGCCAATTTCTCCACATCAATGCTACAATTTCTTCCATTACTAGTTACAATAGCTCCATAGTAGAATATCAGTAAGTCCACTCTAATCCATATTTTATTCCTCCATCCTGTGGACCCTGGGATGGTGATGCCCACTCCCCCTCTATATCAAGAGGGAGCTTAGATTCCATGTGGATGATGGAAGCAATTCTCTTGCTTGCAGTTGTAGGCCCTCTTGGTTCCCTGGTGTGGTGAATGACCATCTTCACCTCCCTGTTAGCCCACCTTGGTAAGTCCAAAGAACCAGAGGGTAGGAGTTGCAATTATACTGAGGCTCAGGGCCCACCTGACACATGGACAACCCAGAGTTCAAGTCTTTTGAGTATACACCAACCCCAGCACCAACCACAGGTTCATTAAAGTGACTGAAGAAGCATGTGTAGAAAGGCCACATCTAGAGTCCAACTCCATCACACTCAGGAACACGAATTCAAAAGTAGGGCTGATTGACACAGCACTGAATTCCAGAGCCATCTGACATGGTAATAGAGCCTCTGGGTCTCCATCGCCCTCAGGAGACACAGTAACTAGGGTTTTATCTACTTTGGCTGTCTGTGGGGTCCTGCTGAGTCATGTGTAAATGTGACTCCTCTAATGACCTCCTGACTCTTTATTGAAGACTCTTAGCCATATACACTCATTAGTCTGACATTTCCCCATTTTATTCAAGGTCAAAAATCAGTTTTAACACATAATCATACACATAGGCTGAGATATTCTGCTGATCTGAGTTGACACTTTCATTCAAGATCTTTTTCTAGTTACATCCCCAGCTGGTGCTTGGCAGTTATCCCTTTGCACCAAGAAGGCTCATCCCCAGGAGTTATGTCCAATGCTGGGTGGAAGGTAATGTATTTACATGTTGAGTTTGGCTTAGAGAGTGGCCACATTTGAACAATATTGAGGGTATCATGAGGTAACTCTTAGGCACACTGCAGCTCTAGGTCTAGTTCATATTTCAGGCACACAGGTTCATAAGCATAATCATCAGTATAAAAGGCCTACTTTTGGACCATCTGTCTTTGTTGGTATTTGCCATTGCACTTGGGGATTGCTGCTGTTCCATTAGAGAATAAGATAGTGTTCCCCTGGCTAGGAACTCAGCACTCCCTCAGTTGTCATTTGTAGCCCCAACTACTATGAAAATACCCAACATATATCCAAACATTTTTATATACCCTTAGTACACGCCCTGGAGATTTCCTTTCCAACCATGTGTCCCCCATCAGTAACATCCCACACCAGAGTTCCTCCCCTGCCATAGTTGATCCTCTCTGTTGTCCAAAACTTCTTCAAAAATGAAGCCTAATATATTGCCAAATCCAATTACTAGGAAAATGAAATATAGTGATATAGTTAAAGATTAGAAATAAAATACATACTAATTAATAAAAACCAAAATAAAGTAAAAATAAATTGGGGTATTATAAATGAAAAATATTATAAAGCTTTGTTTTTGATATTTTGCCTTTCATCACTGCAATAGATGTTGCCCTGTATGTACAATGGCAAGGCAATATCTTTCATTTCTTCCTCAGTGTCTACAGCCTTTCTTTTTTTTCTTCTAATTTTTAATATTGCCTTCACAAAAGTTCTAGATCACAGTAATTCACATATGAAATGCAGGGAACTCCCATATATCCAACATCAAACCCTTTTCCCCCTTCCCCAGCAATGATCTTTTTACATGTTCATGTTATATTTGCTGTAGCTGACGAACAGTTTTTGAAACATAGCTTTCAAACATGGTTCCATTTTGGCTTACATTATGGTTTATATTTTAGACTCTATAATTTTCTAAATTTTTAGTTACCTTATGTTTTATATTGTGGTTTACATTTTAGCCTATAAACTTTTATACATTTTTAGTGTAATTTAACATGTCCTATATCCATCATTGCATGATCTTGTGGAAATTTCCATTACTTCCCAGTTACCCTGATTCCATCTATCCTAAACCTCTTTCCCCCTCCCCTCAGGGCCCACAGTGACAATCAATCTTCATTACATGAATGATGATATTCACAGATACTTGCAGCAATGCTGAGGGTTTGACATAATAGACTGTCCTAACTCATTGGGAGCCACCAATTCTCTCCAGAGACACAAATCCCGCTGTTTGAGTACATCACGCCTCCCCAGGAGTGGGTACACCTTCACACTCATTGTAAGGCTCTCCACCTAATGTTATAA
This sequence comes from Dasypus novemcinctus, assembly GCF_030445035.2. Lineage (NCBI taxonomy): Eukaryota > Metazoa > Chordata > Mammalia > Cingulata > Dasypodidae > Dasypus > Dasypus novemcinctus. The sequence goes on along the minus strand of NC_080686.1, from coordinate 2,153,785 downwards.
CACAATACGACAAAATGAGAACTCACTCACTGCCTAGAAGTCAGCCTCTGTGCCAGATGTCCCCCCCTTAAGCACCTTAAGCACCTTATTGTATTTTCTAAAGAGTATTCTCAATATTATAATTTCCACCACATACCTGACAATCTCCCATGTTCAAATGTTCCCCCCAGCCCTCTTGCCAATTTATTGGGGCATCTGATGCATCCTCCCAACCGTAGCCCCCCTCAAGCCCACAAATCTCTACCCAAAATTATCCCTATGCCCCCATCTTATCCCTTCTCTGTACAAATAATTACCTCTGGCTTATAATAGATTTCACTCATGCTGCCATCAGCTCCCAACCTTCTTCTCCCTGCCAGCTACCTTTAAGCCTATCATCCAATCTCTAGCTCTGTCAGATAGCTTGGTTTATTTACCTTACATCAGAGAGCTCATGTAGTATTTTTCCATCAATGCCTGGCTTGCGTCACTCAATATAAGGTCCTCTAGATTTATCCATGTTATCCCATGTGTTTGTACTTTATTCCTTCTCATAGCTGAGTAGTATTCCATTGTATGTATATACCACATTTTATTTATGCATTCATCTGTTGATGGGCATTTGAGTTGATTCCAACTTTTGGCAACAGTGAATAATGCTACTATGAACATTGGTGTGCATGTATCAGTTTGTGTCCCTGTTTTCAGTTCTTCTGGGTATATACCAAACTGTGGAATTGCTGGGTCATAGGGCAAATTATAATTAGTTTTTAAAAAAACATTTATTTATTTGTTTCTCTCCCCTTCCCACCCCCACCCCGGTTGTCTGTTCTCTGTGTCTATTTGCTGTGTCTTCTTTGTCCGCTCCTGTTCTTGTCAGCGGCACGAGAATCTGTGTTTCTTTTTGTTGCATCATCTTATTGTGTCATTGTGTCTGCTCTCCGTGTGTGTGGCACCATTCCTGGGTAGGCTGCACTTTCTTTCATGCTGGGTGGCTCTCCTTATGGGGCACACTCCTTGTGTGTGGGGCTCCCCTACACGGGGGACACCCCTGCGTGGCATAGCACTCCTTGTGTGCATCAGCACTGCACATGGGCCAGCTCCACATGGATCAAGGAGGCCCGGGGTTTGAACCCCAGACCTCCCATGTGGTAGATGGATGCCCTAACCACTGGGCCAAGTCCACCGCCTCTATAGTTAGTTTTTTGAGAAACCACCAAACTGTCCTCCAGAATGGCTGGATCCCTCTGCATTCCCACCAGCAGTAGACGAGTATCCCCTTTCCTACCTCATCCTCTCCAATACTTGTAGTCTTCTATTTTTTTAAATAGCTGCCAGTCTCATGGGAGTAAGATAGTATCTCATTGTAGTTTTGATTTGCTTTTCCCTAATATAGTGATTTTGAGCATTTTTTCATGTGCTTTTTAGCCATTTATATTTCTTCTTTGGAAAAGCATCTGTTTAAATCTCTTGCCCTTTTTAAAAAATGGGTTGTTTATCTTTTTATTTTTTAGATAAAGTAGTTCTTTATATATGTAGGCTATTAGTCTCCTATCAGATAAATGGTTACCAAATATTTTCTCCCATTGGGCAGGCTGCCTTTTCTTGACAAACTCCTTTGAGGTGCAGAAGGCTTTAATTTTGTGGAAGTTCCATTTATTTATTTGATCTTTTGCTGCTTATGCTTTAGGTATGAAGTTCATGAAATCATTTCCTACTACAAGGTCTGGTAGATGTTTCCCTACTTTGTTTTCCAAGATCTTTATGGTTTCAGCTCTTCTGTTTAAGTCTTTGATCCATCTTGAGTTGATTTTTTTGTAAGGTGTGGGATGGTAATCCTCTCTTATTCTTTTGCATATGGATATCCAGTTCTCCAGGCACCATTTGTTGAAGAGAACATTCTCTCCAAGTTGGTGGGTTTGGTGACCTTGTCAAATATCATATGACTGTATATATGAGGATCTATATCAGAACTCTCAATTTGGTTCCATTGGTCATTTTTTCTGTCCTTGTGCCAATACCATGCCATTTTCACTACTGTAGCTTTGTAGTATGTTTTGAAGTCAGGTAGTGTGATTCATCTAATTTCATTTTTATTTTTCAATTTGTCCTTGGCTGTTTAGGACCTCTTCCCTTTCCAAATAAATTTCGTAGTTACTTTTTCAAGTTCATTAAAAAATTCAGTGTTAATTTTTGTTGGTGCTGCATTGAAAGTGTAGATCAATTTTGGTAGGATAGACATTATAATAATAGTTATTCTTCCTATCCATGAACAGAGAATATTCTTCCATTCATTTTGGTCTTCTCTGATTTTCTTGAACACTGTTGTGTAGTTTTCTTTGTATAAGTCTTTTACATCTTTAGTTAAATTTATTCCTAGGTATCTGGTTTTTTAATTTGCTATTGTAAATTGTATTTGTTTCTTGATTTCCTCCTCAGATTGCTCATTTTTGGTATGTAGAAATGCTACTGATTTTTACACACTGATGTTATAGCCTGCAACTTTACTAAACTCAATTATATATTCTAAAAGCTTTGTTTTAAACTTCCCAGGGCTTTCCATGGATAGGATCATGTTATCTGCAAATAGTGAAATTTTTACTTCTTCCTTTCCAATTTGGATGAAATCTTTTTCTGGTTCTTGCCTAAGTGCTTAAGCAAGTACTTCTAAAACAATGTTAAGTAATGGGGGAGATAGTGAGCATCCTTGTCTTCTTCCTGATCTTACAGGGAAATATTTTAGGATGTCACCAATGTAAATGATGTTAGCTATGGGTTTTTCATATACACCCTTTATCATGTTCAGAGTTTCCTTCTATTCCTACCCTTTGCAGTGTTTTTATCAAGAAATGGTGCTGTATTTTGTCAAATGCTTTTTCTGCATCTATAGATATTATCATGTAATTTTTTTCCTTCAGTCTGTTTATGTGGTGTATTACAATAATTGATATTCTTATGTTGTACCATTCTTGTATACCAGGAGTGAATTTCACTTGGTCATGGTGAATAATTCATTTAATGCATTGTTGAATATGATTAGCAAGTATTTTGTTGAGGATTTTCACATTAGGTTCATTAGAGAGATTGCTCTGTAATTTTCCTTTCTTGTGGTGTCTTTGTTTGACTTTGGTATTAGGGTAATTTTGGCATCATAGAATGAGTTAGGCAGTGTTCCTTCTGTTTCAATTTTTTGGAAGAGTTTAAGCAAGATTGGTGTTAGTTTTTTCTGGAATGTTTGATAGAATTCACCTGTGAATCCATCTGGCCCAGGGCTCTTCTTAGTTGGGAGGTTTTAAATGATTGATTCTATCTCTTTACTTATGATTGGTTTATTAAGGTCATCAGTTTCTTCTTTCATCAATGTAGGCTGCTTATGTGTTTCTACAAATTTGTCCATTTCCTCCAAATTGTCCTTCTAGTTGGATTATAGTTTTTCCGAGTATCCTCTTATGATAGACTTTATTTTTGTGGGGTCAGTGTTGGTATCCCCTTTCTCATTTCTTATTTTGTGTATTGGCATCTTCTCTCTTTTTTTCTTTGTTAGTCTACCTAAGGGTTTGTCAATTTTACTGATCTCAAAGAAAAATCTCTTGGTTTGTTTATTGTTTTGAGTGCTTTCTTATTTTCTATTTCATTTAGTTCTGCTGTGATCTTTGTTATTTCTTTCTTTCTTCTTCCTTTGGGTTTATTTTGTTGTTTTTTTACTGATTCCTCCATGTTTGCAGTTACTTCTACAATTTTGGCTCTTTCTTCTTTTTTGATGTATGAATTTATAGCTATAAATTTCCCTCAATACAACTTTTGCTGCATCCCTTAAGTTTTGATATGTTGCTTTACCATTTTTATTTGTTTCAAGGTTATTATTTCTTTTGAGATTTCCTCCTTGACCTACTGTTTTTCTAAGAGTGTGTTGTTTTACATTCATGTCTTAGTGCCAAACCTATGTCTCTGGCTCTTGCAGATTTCCAGTTTCATTCTACTTTAGTCAGAGAAATTATTTTATATGATTTCAGTCTTTCTGAATTCATTGAGACTTTCTCTGTGGCCTTAGCATGTGATCTATCTTGGAGATGCCTCATGTGTGCTTGAGAAGAATGTATATCCTGCTGTATTTGGATGTGATGTTCTATATATGTCTATTGTCCAGATCCTCTAATATGTTGTTGAAAGTCTTTTTTTCTTTAATGATTCTCTTTTTAGATGTTCTGTCCAATGGTGATAGTGGTGTGTTAAGGTCCCCCACTATAATTGAAGAGGCATTTTTCCCTTCACTTAGTTTCTCCTGGATTTGTCTCACACATTTGGAGGTGCCCTTGTTAGGAGCATAAATCTTTATGATTGTTCTTTCTTACTGAAAGGTTTTCCCTTTCACTAAAATGTAGTGTCCATCTTTGTCTCTCACAATTGCTTTGCACTTTAAGTCTATTTTGTCTGATATTAATTTGGCTACTCCTGCCCATTTTTTGGTTATTGCTTGGCTGAAAGATTGCTTTCTGGCCATTCACTTTAAATCTCCTGAATCCCTGGGTCAAAGATGTATTTCTTGTAGACAGCATATAGATGAGTCATATTTCCTTATCCAATATTCCAATCTGTGTCTCTTAAGAGGTGAGTTTAATCCTTTGACATTCAGTGTTATTACTTTCAAGGAATTACTTATATTAGCCATATTTTCTTTGGATTTGTGTTTGCCATATTTTGTTTGATTTTTTTCTCTTTTTGCCTTTTTAATTGCTTTTACACTCTCCTCCAATTCTGTCTCCTGTTTTATTCTTTCCTCCTGCTGAACTTCCTTTAGTATTTCTTTTTTTTTATCTTTTTTTAATTGACTTTGTAATAATATTACATTAAAAATATATATGTGAGGTCCCATTCAACCCCACCCCCCCACCCCCCCTCTTCCCCCCCCAACAACACTCGTTCCCATCATCATGACACATCCATTGGATTTGGTAAGTACATCTTTGGGCACCTCTGCACCTCATAGACAATGGTCCACATCATGGCCCATACTCTCCTCCATTCCATCCAGTGGGCCCTGTGAGGATCCACGATGTCCGGTGATCACCCCCGAGGCGCCATCCAGGGCAGCTCCACGTCCCAAATACGCCCCCACCTCTCATCTCTTCCTGCCCTTCCCCATACCCATCGTCCACCATGTCCACTTTTCCCAATCCAATGCCACCTCTTCTATGTGGACATTGGATTGGTTGTGTCCATTGCACCTCTATGTCGAGAGGAGGCTCAGATTCCACATGGATGCTGGCTGCCATCCTCCCATTTTCAGTTGTAATCACTCTAGGCTCCATGGTGTGGTGATTGTCCTTCTTCAACTCCATCTTAGCTGAGTGTGGTAAGTCCAATAAATCAGATTGTAGGTGCTGGAGTCTGTTGAGGCTCAGGACCTGGCTATCACATTATCAGTCCAGAGATTCAAATCCCCTAACTATATCTTAAACCCCAACGTTAACTGCACCTCCAGCAGATTAGTATGAAAGTCTTATGAAGGGAGATCCCATCTGAGTCCAGATTCATCACACATAAACACCATTTCCAGAGAGGGGCCATCTGCCCTGGTAGTAAACCCCATCGGCCATGACCATAAACTCTCATGGGTCTCTTTAGCCTTCATAGGAACCAATATCTGGGGGTTGTATCTGCTTTATCTGTCTCTCTGACTCTGGCTCAGTTGTGCATGAGGGCAATCCTTCTGCCAGCCTCCAGACTCTTTTTTTAGAAACTCGTAGCCATATAAACTCATTTCTCCTTTCCATTTCCCCCTTACTTTAGGTCAAACAGCATTTTAAAGTCATGTTGTTTTATGTAGACATGGATATTCTGCTGATCCGCATTGAACCTTCCATATAAGGTCCTTTTCCAGTTGCATCATCAGTTGGTATTTGATAGTGGTCCCTCGTTGCCAGGGAGGCTCATCCCCGGGTGTCATGTCCCACGCTGGAGGGAAGGCATTGCATTTACATGCTGAGTTTGGCTTCGAGACTGGCCACATTTGAGTAACATGAAGGCTGACAGAGGAAATTCCCAGGCACAATGTTGCTCTAGGCTTGTTCTTATTTTAGGTTTATCAGCTCACAAGCATAGTCATTAGCATCAGGAGCTCACTGTTGAATCCTCACTCCCTCCCGGTCCCCCGCCGCTGTACCTGGGAGACTATCGCTGCTCCCCCTAGGGACCACGACAGAGCACCACTGGCCAGGAACCCAGTACCCCCCCTGCTGGGTTTTTAATTGTTGCCACTATGAGTATATCCAATCATTACCATGCACCCTGGACATATGTTCTGTACAGCTCCCTGTCAGCATATATCACCATGTCATTGGTATCCCATACCAGTATCCCTCCATTGCCATTGTTGAAACACTCTGTGATCCAGAACTCCCCGAAATTTGAAGCCCAATATAATGTCATGGTCCCTTACTAGGGAATGGCATATAGCGATGGGTTTAAAGGATAGATAAAGAACTTGGATAAAGTTAGATAAAGAACTTAGATAAAGAATGTTGACTTGAAAAAATTCCACATCCTATCCTTTTTCCCCCCCCCCCTAATTATTCAGCGTTTCTTCGTAGGAGTCCTAGACCACAGCAATGCATATATATAATATACAGCACTCCCATACATCCACCACAACACCTTTTTCCTTCCAGAGCGATACTCTTACACCCTATTCACATCATATTTACTTAAGGTGATGTACAGAGTCTGAGATATTAGCTTTCTAACATGGTAATATCTGTGCTTACATTATGGTGCATACTTTAGGATACATAGTTCTTTACATTTTAGTTCTCCTATGTTTTACATTATGGTTTACATTATCAGTCTGTCGTCTCCTATATGTTATGGTGTAATATTACATGTTTTATATCCATCCTTGTGTACTCTCAAGAAACTCCTCCCTTGCCCCCCATTTACTTTGGTTCCACACATTTAACGTCCATTTTCCCTTCCACCTTGGTGCCCACAGTGACAGTCAACCTCCGTTTCCTGAGGAGCCACTTCCAGAGATAGATGGAATAGTGTTTAGGGCCTAACTTGCTCATCTGCCCCAGTGCCCTGGGAGCCACCCTTTCTCTCGAGGGATAGAGTTCCCTCTATTTGGTGGCATTAGTCCTCCCCAGGATGTGGGTCCACCCCCACTCTCACTACTTGGGATTCTACCCCATGGTGTCACCCACTCTGGCAGAATGAGCATTTAGGACATTCCCAGGAGCCCGTCCTGCATCAGACCCTCCCCTCCGAGCATTCTAAACAGGTAACCTCTTTATTATATTTTGATATTATTTTCTCGGCATTTTACTCTCCACCACCTCCTGACCCTCTCCGGTGTTCGTGTGCTACCCCTCCCTCCCCCCACTTTTGGGCAACATTACCCAACCGTCCCTCCCCAGCCACCCTCAAACCCGTAAAGCCCCAACCAAAGGCAACCCCTTGCCCCCATTTTATCTCTTCTTTGTGTTCATACTTACCACCATCTCATCTTAAGTTCCACCCCTGCAGACATCGGCTCATATCCTTCCTCCACCCTCCGATTTCCTGTAAGCCTATCGTTCAGTCTCTTGCTATCTAGGGCAGCTGTTTATTTCATATCATTGAGGTCATGTAGTATTTGTCCTTCAATGTCTGGGTTGCTTCACTCAACATAAGGTTCTCAAGATTCATCCATGTTATCACATGTGTTTGTAGTGTGTTTGTTCTTACAGCCGAGTAGTATTCCATTGTGTGTATATACCACATTTTATTGATCCACTCATCTGTTGATGGGCATTTGGGTTGATTCCAACTTTTGGCAATAGTGAACAATGCTGCTATGAACATTGGTGTACATATATCGGTTTGTGTCCTTGTTTTCAGTTCTGCTGGGTATATACCCAGCAGTGGTATTGCTGGGTCATATGGCAAATCTATGGCTAGTTTTTTGAGAAACCGCCATACTGTCCTCCAAAATGGTTGGATCCTTCTGCATTCCCACCAGCAGTGGATGAGTGTTCCCCTTCCTTCACATCCTCTCCAGCACTTGTATTCTTCTGTTTTTTTCATAGCTGCCAATCTTATGGGTGTAAGATGGTATCTCATTGTAGTTTTGATTTGCATTTCCCTGATAGCTAGAGATTTGGAACATTTTTTCATGTGCTTTCTTGCCATTTGTATTTCTTCTTCGGAGAAGTGTCTGTTTAAGTCTTTTTCCATTTTTTAAATGGTTGTTTATCTTTTTATTTTCAAGATATAGGAGTTCTTTATATATGCAAGTTATAAGTTTCTATCAGATATATGATTGCCAAATATTTTCTCCACTGTGTGGGCTCCTTTTTACTTTCTTGACAAACTCCTTTGAGGTGCAGAAGGCTTTAATTTTGAGGAAGTCCCATTTATCTATTAGTTCTTTTGCTGCTCGTGCTTTTGGTGAGATATTCATAAATCCATTTCCTATTACAAGGTCCTGTAGATGTTTCCCTACACTGCTTTCTAAGGTTTTT